>NC_088882.1:12420745-12690110 GCF_032884065.1 Artemia franciscana
ATTTGGGATCTGACATCTTCGACTTTAAAGTATGCGCTAGCTGGACACATGAGTACTGTGACCGGAATTGAGTTCACGCCTAATTTTCAAAAAATGATCTCGTAAGTCTCATTCTTATTTAACCAATTTAGTTAAAATAAGTTAAATTCTGTAAAAACAAGCCATCTATTTCTTTTTATAAAATTAAAGATCAGTTGCAAAACAAATTGTGTTGGCTCGAAAGATTTTTCGAAGCTTTCCCGATATGATATCTAAATCATTTTTTTTTTCATTAAAAATCAAAGCTACGGAGATCTTAGGCTATTTAGTGTATGGTAGTTTTTGTTTAGAGACAATGAGACTCTTGAATGGTCTGTACAACCATCTGTTAATAGCATAGCAACCCAAATTTAGTTTTAGCCTAACCAACTAGTCACCAATTCTACTGCAAGTAAAACTACTATATGAACGAAACTGTCTTATCCAGCTTATTTGTTTTCACTATTATTGACGGCCAGATAAAAAATTAAACTGTTGTAATTTTATTAAAATAGGCTAGGGAGCGTTTGAAAAGGAGCGTATAAGCTTTAATCGCTTTTTCCTCATAATAAATTTTAGAGCAGTTTCGACAATTTCACTCTCAGCTTGCAATTTTTTGAGTTTTTTCCGTTGTGTTCTTGGAAGCAGTCCGATCTCGCATAAAACGGCTTCAAAACCTGTTTTTCCGAGCGAAGCTTCATTGAAATAAATAAATAATGCTAGAAATAGGCTTTTTCTTCATTCTGTTTAGACTTTTTATTGTAACGACAGCATTAGTAAGCTTAAAATGTGCCGACCAAAGTTTTGCCGAGAAAACTTATTATATTCGAAAGCTTAAAACCAGTTTTGCCGAGCGAAGTTTCATTGAAACAAATAAATAATGCTAGAAATCGGCTTTTTCTTCATTCTGTTTAGACTTCTTATTGTAACGACAGCATTAGAAGGCTTACAATGTGCCGACCGAAGTTTTGCCGAGAAAACTTATTATATTAGAAAGCTTAAAACCAGTTTTGCCGAGCGAAGTTTCATTGAAACAAATAAATAATGCTAGAAATTGGCTTTTTTTTCATTCTATTTAGACTTCTTATTGTAACGACAGCATTAGAAGGCTTAAAATTTGCCGACGGAAGTTTTGCCGAGAAAACTTATATTAGAAAGCTTAAAACCAGTTTTGCCGAGCGAAGTTTCATTGAAACAAATAAATAATGCTAGAAATCGGCTTTTTCTTCATTCTGTTTAGGCTTCTTATTGTAACGACAGCATTAGAAAGCTTACAATGTGCCGACCAAAGTTTTGCCGAGAAAATATTAGAAAGCTTAAAACCAGTTTTGCCGAGCAAAGTTTTATTGAAACAAATAAATAATGCTAAATAGGCTTTTTCTTCATTTTGTTTAGACTTCTTCTTGTAACGACAGCATTAGAAAACTTAAAATTTGCTAACCGAGAAAACTTATATTAGAAAGCTGAAAACCAGTTTTCCGAGCGAAGTTTCATTGAAATAAATAAGTAAAGCTAGAAATCGGCTTTTTGTTCATTCTGTTTAGGCTTCTTATTGTAACAATAGCATTAAAAGCTTGAAATGTGTGCTCGAGTACCTCATAACTTATTAAAATGTGTCAAAATCCATTTTACTGTGCTAGACTGTTAATTCTAAATTTTTTCTAGGGTCGATCCATTTCAAAATCAATAATCCTTAAAAATGTGAACTGTAATCAACATATAAGCTTGTAGTTTTCGTGTCTATAGTCTATTGTTTTTAGTGTCGAAAGGGTAAATTTGGCTTCAAATTATTATTTCTAAGTGGTCAAAATAGGTGGGGAACTCCGCAGTTATATCTAAATGTGTCTCCAGCAATCTCTTTATATATAAAATCTCATGATAGGTATATATGGATTCTCAAGAAAAAAAGAATTTCAATAAATATTTCTATTTCGGGCACTGTTAAAAATATTTAAAAAATATCATCTCTGTATTATAGTGTTAAGAAAGTTTTTTTTTTACCTATTCATTGCATGGAAAGAGAAAGTTTTCTTTATATCTAATGATCTATTTCTTTAATTATATCTACTAATGTGTTGATCAGCTATAATAGTAAAGCAGATTTGATTTTGGGTTGGCGCGTGACGGACAATGCCCACTGAACTTGTATGCAAAATGGGTGACTGAATTTGCTTGAACTCACAAGCGAACTAGTGACCTAAGCATAATAGACTTGGCCTCTTGTAGTCTAAAGGTGGAATACCTTGCCATAGGATTGACACATGACCCCAGGACTCGTAGGCCAATGGTGAGACTTATAGTTTTCCAAGTGTTTGGTTAAATGGTACGGGTAAACGGTAGGAGTAAGTACGATTCTTATTGGACAAATACTTATGTGTTAGCTTTTGGAAAGGCATGCCTGCCTAGAGTCTCAGGCAGGTTGACCAAGAATTTAAAATTGACGCAAGACCGTTGATTTGCCTGGAATGACAAGCAAAGAAGCGTCTAGTTGTTATTAAAAGTGAGTTCAAGGTCAGTTCCGATATTTTTCTGAAGAATATTGTATCTCAGTAAAATCAGTAAGTTCGTATGTCTCAGTAAGTTCTGTAAATTGGTATTTTTCGTATTTTTCGGCTAAGACTATCTTAAGTAGCGCAGTAAACAGAGAAGCGGGCTCTATGTCTTTTTTTTGCCAAGGCGCTTCGTATGAAAGGAGTTGTTCAAGGAACTTTGGAGGAGGGTCATTCTTGAAAATTGAAAAGTTTATTACCTCTTTTAAGAGTTAAAAGTGATTACAGGAGAAGCAGTCCCCCTCCCCTCGCCTCTTATTCCCTCAAAGAAATTCGACAACTATTTTAAGATTGCCATGTTGTTCAGCATAGTTGACTGGTCTAATAACTATGTTTCTGGAAATGACTATCCCCCCACCACCTTTAGGGCAAGATTTGAAAGTTATATACTTTATCCATTGTTTACATATAGCATTTGTTAAAGGGAAAAGCATGTTTCACCTTTGATGTCCAAAGAGGCTAAGGGTATTAATTTCGAGTTTCCAGGGAATGTTGAGAGGAGTCTTGGCCTAAGTCAAAACACGCTCTGTGCTTAGATATTCGTAAAAGGGCGTATTAGGAATAGCTTAGGGTATTAAGTGAGAACTTTCCAGGAATGGCAAGTTGTTAAAAGGGTACTAAAGAGCTTAGGGTATTAAGCTAGAACTTTCAGGGAACGATGAGGGGGTTGATCATTTGACCAATAGGCTAGTTGTGTACGCTGCTACTAATACTACTACGACTACTATTAAAACTACTTCTACAACTGCTACTTCTCCTGTGACTACTTAAAAAAATAAGGATATTAAGGTAAAATTTCAGGAAACATTGAGGGTGAAGTTGAACTAAATCAAAAGACACTATCTGCAATCATTGTGTCAAAAGGGCTTATCAGCAACATTTTAGGAACGGCTTAGAATATTAAGTTAAACTTTCAGGGCATGATGAGGGGGATGTTACACTGACCAAGAGGAAGTATGTGTGTATTGCTACTACTACTACTAAGGCTAAGGTAAGGTGAACATTTTAGGAAGGTTAAGGGGATGTTGGACTAAACTAAAACACAAAATGTGCAATGCAGGTTGTCAAAAGGGCGTGTCAGTAATGTCCCAGGAATTCTTTAAGGCGGTGGTTCTCAAACTTATTTGGACACTATACCACTTTTTACCCACAAAACCTTTGAGGTACCCCTTCTCAGTTACCGGTATTAAGTAAACTGTAGGAAAAATATGATAAAATTGCCAGTCTTAGAGTTAAAGGGTTGTTTTTTTTTGTTTTTTTTGTGGCCGGCCGCATACCCCCTAAAAATTTTTCCGTATCCCCAAGGGGTACGGGTACCACAGCTTGGGAACCACTGGCTTAAGGTATTAAGTTGAAATTGTTAAGGTGTGTGAAGGGGAATGTTGAAGAAATTAAAAGGCGGTATGTGCATAATACTTTTACTACTGCTACTACTGTGACTACTAATACTACTGAGGCTAATGGTATTAAGGTGAAACTTTCGGGGAATGTTTAGGGGGATGTTAAACGATATCAAAACACTATTTTCATGTATGTTGTCAAAAGGGCGTATCAGTAGTCTCTCAGGAACGGCTTATAGTATCAAGTTGAAACTGTCAGGGCATGTCGGGGAGTATGTTAAACTAACCAAAAGGCTTTATACGTATACGACTACTACTGCTACTACGATTACTGCTACTAGCGAGGCTAATTGTGTAGATGTGAAGCTTTTAGGAAATGTTTTGGAGTATGAGCACGCAAGTTGCCAAAAAGGTGTATCTGCAATACTGCAAGA
This sequence comes from Artemia franciscana, assembly GCF_032884065.1. Taxonomy (NCBI): domain Eukaryota; kingdom Metazoa; phylum Arthropoda; class Branchiopoda; order Anostraca; family Artemiidae; genus Artemia; species Artemia franciscana. The sequence continues at coordinate 12,425,087 of NC_088882.1, forward strand.
ACAGCTTTGAGTGTTTAAGTTGAAGCTTTTATGACATATTGAGGGGAAGTTAAACTAACCAAGGGACACTGTGTGCATGCTATTATCATTACTTTTTCTGGAAGTCTACTGCTTTCAAAGGTAAGGGTATCAAGGTGAAAATTTCTGGAAATCTTGAGGATGATTTTGAACAAAAAAAAAACACGGTTGTAGTAAGGAAGTATCAGGAGTGTTGCAGGAACAATATAGATTACTGAGTTGACACTTTCAGGGCATACTGGGGGGGGGGGTTAAACTAATCAAAAATTCAAGAGTATTAAGTTAAAACTTTCAGGGGAATGTTGGACTAAATCAAAAATAATATGTGCGTGCAGCTTTTACGCCTGAAAAATTATATGAGTTTGTTTCTGCTCATCTTTTGTTTAATATAGCTCATTACTTTTCTTTGAAAAACACGTTTTGCAGAAAATGCTCTTTGTACTTAATCTCAAGAAAGGGGCCCTTTAGATCGATCTCAGGGAAGAGGGGAAGGTACTCTTTTCGACGTGTGCTCAAGTATGTTTGTACCCCGTTTGTAAGAGTTCAAAGTGTATTATTTGTGCCCTTTTGGTGCTTACAAAATTGGCTTTTACAAAAGTGGTTTTGTGTTGTATTACTCTTGTCAATTTCTGAATTATCAAACAGTTCGTAGTAACGAATTGTAAGTAAGGAGTGACCTGGCTCAGTAATAACCGAAAATCTTAAAAACTGAATTTTGAGACCAATTGATACATACAAAAAAATCAAATTTTTATGCTGACCTCAAATCAGCATAAAATGACGAGTTTAATCTTATCCTTTAAAAGTTACGAGCCTGAGAGTATTTGCATTATATTCTAAAAAAGAAGGAAACACCCCCTAAACGTCGTATAATCTTGATGAAAATCACATCATCAGATTCAGTATATCAGAGAACCCTACCGCAAAGGTTTCAAGCTCCTATCGGCGAAAATGTGGAATGATGTATCTTTTGCCAGAAGAAAGATCACGGATGCGTGTTTATTTATTTTTTTCCAGGGATAATCATATCGACCCAATGGTCCTAGAATATCACAAGAGGGCTCATTCAAACATAAATTAAAAGTTCTAGTGTCTTTTATAAGCGACCGAAAAAATAGAGGGCATCTAGACCCCCCTCCCCCCCCAAACGCTCATTTTTTCCCAGTCACCCGATCCAAATTTTGAGATTACCATTTTGTTCAGCATAATAGAAAAATCTAATAACTATGTCATCGAGGATTACTTAATCCCCCACACTCCCCGAAGGAAGGGCTGCATGCTATGAACTTTGCCCTTGTTTACATATAGGCCAGTTTTGGTTATTGGCAAGTATACAGACGTTTTCAGGAGGGATATTTTCTGGTGTGGGTTCGGGTGAGGGGTTTGCGTGGGAGGATTATCCATGGAGGAAGTTTTCATTGGGAAAGGGAATTTTCCATGAAGGGTGCGCCGGATTTTCCAGCATTATTAAAAAAAAAACGAGCAGAAATTAAATTAAAAAACAAAATTTTTCAACTGAAAGTAAGGTTTTTTTAAGCAACATTAGGGGGTTCGCCCCCTCGTCAATACCTCGCTTTTTGAGCTAAATATTTTTAGTACTTTCAAAAGATATATTTATTCTAATTAAAGTGCTTTTGTGATTATGGGATCATTCTTAAAGAATTGGAACAACATTTGAACTTTAGCGTAGGTATTAAGGGGATACGTAATATTTTTTTTTTCATTTTAAGTTTTAATGTTGCTCCTTACATTTAGTTGAAAAAAACCTGTTTTTTTTATATTTGATATCAACAGGAATAATTTAGATCCGCTTTGCTTTATTTACTTCTATAGCTGAATTTTTTACATGAGGTCTTAAAATATTGGAAAGGGATTCCTAGTCCTCTTTTTGAAGTAAAAGAAATTCTTAGAATGTTTTTGCTTATACAAAACTAAATAAAGGTCATATTTTCCCCATTATCTAAATACCCTAATGACTTTATTTTGATTAAATAGAAACTGAAGGCCCACCTTTAATTCTATCTCAGCCATGATTTTCCGTAAAAACAGTGGCATATGCTCTAGAATCTATCAGTAGTCTTTCAAGGCTGTGTTCAAAAGGACAGGGTTCATGTCCCTGTGTCACGGATTGTTTTTTTTTTGGAAAGGGGGTCACCGGTGTGACTCTGCGAGCTTAGCTAGAGTTGACCCAGCTCCAAATGGGTGCCTGGAAGAATCCGGCGGTTAAAAACGGGTAGCGTCGGATGATTTATCCCCAACAACTTATTGCACTCCCGACCAAAGCCAGAGAATCATAGGATCGGTACCAGGGCCACATGCACCTTTGCCTACTTACGAAAAAGTTTTAATACTTCTTAAGTTTTAAATTTTAAAAGTTTTAAGCTGTAAAAGTTTTAAGTTTAAATAGTCCTAAGTTTTAGAAGTGTTAAGTTTCAAATTTTGAAAGTTTTATGTTTTAAGTTTTAAAAGTTTTAAGTTGTTTATTTTAGTTTTTTCAAGAGTAAGAACTAAAAGTGCGTTAGATTGTGATGTAATATTGCCTTTGTTTATAGGTGAGAATCTCTCCCCTCCCCAATAATTTGACAAGTATGGCTTCTTTTGACAAATGAATATATATTACTTTCATTTCATGTGTAATTACATGCGCAAAAAGTTATACCTCGTTGACCAACTTTCAACAATGTGACACCATTTTGGTTTTGTCTTCGGATTTAGTGGTAATTTAGCAAGTCTGGGGTTAAATTTCAACCACACTGTTTGACTTCTAAGCTCATAATACGTTGCTTTTCATTTCGCCAAGAAAAATATAGCTTTGTATCAATTCCTTTCCTTTGGTCGCTTGGGCTATCCCATACAATTGGATTGCTTCGGGTTTCTCTATTTCATTCGATTTACCTTGAAAATTTCACTTTCTGTTAAAAGTTACTTAAGAGTAACTTAAGAGTAATGAATGAAGAACTGTAAGAGAGAATTTGATAAGTCGATTTTCAGGGTTATTTGATTCCACTTCATAGTTGTTTTTTTAATTGCGTATTCTGGGAGTTTTAATTAGCTATTCTGTTAGATATTGGGTTGACGTTGCTGTTGTGTTGTACATATACAGTATGACCAGTTCTACACAAAAACAGTTCAGTCAATATTTCTAATCAGAAAGTATTTACTGCTCACTACTTATCGGCATATTGCATTTAGGTTTTTCATTCTCTTCAACTGAAAATAGAGGAATAGTAGCGCCTTAATTTTGTCTTGTGTATGTCTTTTATCTTAATTCTAAAAGTAAAATTTTATCATTAAATTCCAGGGTTGGAAGAGATAAAGTTATTATTTTATGGAATATGGAAAATATTACTCAAGAAAGGACAATTCCCCTATTTGAAGCAGTTGAAGGACTATGTCTCTTAGAAGATAGTGTAGTTACAGCTGGGGAAAGAGGTGTCTTAAGAAAATGGAACCTGGTAAACGGTAGTGAAGTCAAGGTGGCGGCTGGTGAGTCATGTGGACAAATTGTGAAGTTTTTCCGTGCCAAAAGTAAAAAATGTCTGGTGTCAGTGTCGACGGACCAAATTTTAACGTTTTATGATGACACTAGTCTTGAAGAGAAATTTCATGTGAGTGATTCAACTTTCTGATTATGTTCCAAAAATATGAGTAGGGTGAGAATAAGGTTGTTTCTATTGTGATAATTCTTCTTTTTTTTGGAAATTTAAAATTCTCTTTATTAATGATACTTCATTACAAAAAAAAGCTAATTTCCAGAAAACATATAAGAAAGCTGATATAACTATTACTGAAAGAATATGCATGCGAACGAAAAAAAGCAGGTCTGATATCCAAGAAAATGAAAAAGCAGAAACAAACCAGAATGGCATGTACAGTGGTATAAGTCCTGTTTCATATTTTGAAAGTGTTATTAATCCAAGGTAATTGAAAATGTAATTTTTCAATATATCCATATGCTAAGTTGTAATTTGTGCATAAGCCGAGTTAGTTTGGTCACTTCTAAAGGTAAAAAGAATTACCTCGTTTTTTTCCGGGCAGACCGAGTCTACCCAGATTTATCTTTATTTTCCTCTAAACTTTACTAGAAAACTATCAGACTCAAAGATGGAACACACCTGGTGTTTTTATTGATCGCTATTTTTTGTCGCTGACGCTCTAAAATAATGTGGCGTTTACACGCTGGGTGGTCAAAATTTTTTTTGTCGGTAAAAATTACCAATGTTACATCAGTCGATCACAGATCTGACACCGTAAAGCAAGAGTTTTTTTTACATTATAAATAGCTTCTTGCATGATTATTATTTCGTTTTGAAGGGGGTATATAAAATAAGTGTATAAATTTATTGTATATAAATTAGTATATAAATTTTTAGTATATTAAATTTAGTATATAAATTTATAGCATATAATTAGTATATAATTAGTATTAAAATTAGTATTTAGTATTAGTAATCGAATATTCTTCGATTGAAGGGGGAGCGAAAAAATATCATTATTTGGGTGTATCTGATTAACAAAAGGAGACAGTAAGTTGGAACCTTGTACACTTTGTGGTGTTCTTATCTTTTAAAATGTCCAAGGTTTTGTCCTATAGTACAGGCATTTCTTGAACAAAATGAATTAGTTCATTGTCGATTATAACCCCTTTGGTCATGATAAATTAACACCACTACATCACTCCCAATGCAAACACAACAGGCGTTGGCGGCTTACTAGACGAGTGTGTAACCATGCATTTAGTGACGTAAGCTACCATTTTCGTCGAGGTGGTAAAAAAAACAACTGACGAATGCAGTGGCATTGGCGGCTGTGTTGCTGCGATCAGTTTTAAATAATTCCGTCTTTTTTTTAACCGCCCAATGTATACATCTTAACATCCTCTTATTCGCCTTTACTGGTACAGTGGTGGTAAAAAAAACGCCAAATGTGTTCCGGCTCATACTATATAAACTATATAGTCAGTTGATTCTTACAATTTTTCAGTCGTCTTACTCAATCATAACTAGAAACTGTGGATCTTATGGATTTAATGTATATGTCTCAAAAATAGCTTTTCTTGACTAGGTTAGTCTTTACATTAGAATCCACATTTACGGGTGGAAAAAAAACTTTGTTTGGATTTCTAAATCTCCTTGTCACAGCATTGACTGATATTTCAGATTGCACCATAAGGCGTTAAGGTGTTAAAGGCGTTAATCATGTAATGAATCAGAAATAGGATAAAATAAACTCCTTGTCAAAGCCTTGGCTGATATATCAGTTTGTATCAAAAGGCGTTAATCGTGTAATAAATCCGAAATAGGATAAAATAAACTCCTTGTCACAATCTTGGCTGATATTTCAGATTTTATCAAAAGGCGTTAATCATGTAATGAATCCAAAATAGGATAGAATAAACTCCTTGTTACAGCCTTGGCTGATATATCAGATTGTATCAAAAGGTGTAAATCATGTAATAAATCCAAAACAGGATAAAATAAACTCCTTGTCACAGCCTTGACTGATATATCAGATTGTATCAAAAGGTGTTAATCATGTAATAAATCCGAAATAGGATAAAATAAACTCCTTGTCACAATCTTGGCTGATATTTCAGATTGTATCAAAAGGTGTTAATCATGTAATAAATCCAAAACAGGATAAAATAAACTCCTTGTCACAGCCTTGGCTGATATGTCAGATTGTATCAAAAGGCGTTAATCATGTAATGAATCAGAAATAGGATAAAATAAACTCCTTGTCAAAGCCTTGGCTGATATTTCAGAGTGTATCAAAAGGCGTTAATGTACTAAGGCGTTAATCATGTAATAAATCCAGAATAGGATAAAATAAACTCCTTGTCACAGCCTTGGCTGATAGATTAGATTTTACCAAAAGGCGTTAATCATGTAATAAATCCAAAATAGGATAGAATAAACTCCTTGTTACAGCCTTGGCTGATATATCAGATTGTATCAAAAGGTGTAAATCATGTAATAAATCCAAAACAGGATAAAATAAACTCTTTGTCACAGCCTTGACTGATATATCAGATTGTATCAAAAGGTGTTAATCATGTAATAAATCCGAAATAGGATAAAATAAACTCCTCGTCACAGCCTTGGCTGATATATCAGATTGTATTAAAGGCGTTAATCACGTAATAAATCCGAAATAGGATAAATAACTTCGGTTTAAAATAAACCCCAAAACTATTTCGCTTTTTTTTCGATCTTTGGTAAAAAAATATATATCTTATAGTATAATGTCCTTCGAATTATACTGTTCAGCTGTCCTCTACTAAAAAAAAGCATAAGTATTTCCCTTTTCTTTTTCTTTTTTTTTATAAAATCGCACAAAGGGATTTATTTTTACAGTTTAGGAAACTAAGACATAGAGTTGCGTAAAAAGATTTTCCGAAGTCTGTTTTCTTCCCACCCCTGCCGATCGCGTTCTGCTGGACATACGTACTACGTTTTTTACTTCTGGTGTATCCCCAATAAGTTTTGGCTGTTGAAAGCCTGGAAAGTCTGATTGTACCGGGGATGTCAATTGAGGGACAAGGGAGGGGACTCTGCTCTTTAATTTAAATTTTCAGTAATTGGTACTTTTTCGTAGATATCGGCTTCAATTAAGGGGGTGTTTTCATTGAAAAACTTCTTTCTTTGGTACTTTCATTTCATTGAAAATAAACTAATGACAACTTTGCCTTGCCCTCAAGACTTCGAAAAACATATTTCTCCCCCTCCCTACTAAATTAATTTGAATTGACGCTGCTGTTTTTAGGTAGGATTCAGTTAAGAGGGAAGTAGTGTCTTTTCTTGCTCCGGACATACTTTTTTTTTTCTTTTTATTTACTTTTTTTTGCTTCACAAAAAAAGTTAATTCCGCACTTTTGTAATGCTTTTGTTTTTTTTTCGTTATAGCTGGTTGGTCACAATGACGATATCTTAGATATAACCTGGCTTCCTGGTGCGTCTGACCCAACCATAGTCGTCGCTACGAATAGTAAAGATATCAAGATTTATAACCTAGCTACTAATGAGTGCCATCTACTAAAAGGACATACGGACTTGGTATTAGCTGTCGCTACATGCTCTACTGTATCCAATTTAATAGTTTCTGCGTCAAAGGTAGTTTAATTAAAGTTTTTTTGCTAGTATAATTTGTGGGTTATTAGGATTAGTTGTTTTCCCGATTCGACCATCTGGGGGGGGGGGGGGGGGGTTAATTCGGAAAACTTCAAAAAATGAGGTGTTTTTACCTTATGAACTGGTGATCGGATTTTAATGAAATTTGATATTTAGAAGGATATCGTGTCTCGGAGCTCTTCTTTTAAATCCCGACCGGATCTAGTGACATTGGGGGGAGTTGGAGGGGGAAACCAGAAATCTAGGAAAACGCTTAAAGTGGAGGGATTGGGATGAAACTTTGTGGAAAAAATAAGCACCAGTCCTATATACGTGATCGACATAACCGGAACGGATCCGCTCTCTTTGGGGGAGTTGGAGGGGGGGGGTAATTTCGGAAAAATTAGAAAAAATGAGGTATTTTTAACTTACGAACGAACTGAAATTAAAACTTGAACCGAACTGAAATTATTACGTATACGAGAAGGCTGCCCCCTCCTCAACACCTCGCTCTTTACGCTAAAGCTTAGATTATGTCTCAATTCTTTAAAAACGACTCCTGGAATACAAGGGTCGTTTATTTACAACAATAAGTAACTTTTATAAAAATGTCGAAAAACTTTAGCGTGAAGAGCAAGGTTTTGAAGAGGTGACAATCCCTTTGCATACGTGATAATTTCTGTCCGTTTTATGTTTTATTATTGCTCCTTACTTACTTCGACAAAACTTGCTTTCTTTATTTAGTTCTTGTAAAAAATAAACCACGGTACATAGTAACCAAAAATTTTATAACGCTTTTTGAAAAAAAAATGTCATGTTAGAAAAATTGACATTTATAGCTGATACAGGAATGGTAACTAGGATTTTGATTAATCTTTATGGCAAAAGTTTATTGCGAAAACAAATTTGGGGGAATTTCCAAAGACAGCCTGAAAACCCTCGAAAATGGTGTTGGACCGAAGTGAAAACTGTATCCATGGAATCGTCCTTATCGGAAATCTGACACGGGAAATTTTCAGGCTATATTAGGGCTATATTCCCTTAAACGGTTGAGTCGTATTTCCCAAGCCTAATATTGATTGCCCTCATTTTTATGTACATTTGAAAACGCCTACTGTATGAATAATAAGTTTTTATTAAAAAGGATTTCCTAGTTTTCAGAATGGGTTTTCTGAATGTTTTCCAGAGATATTTTCTTAGGTATACTTTTAGGTGTAAAACTTAGTAATGAAAATTCAAAAACTAATTTTTGTGATCGAATTGGTTTGAAGTATGATGACCTAATTAGTTTTGATGCCTTGGTATATGTAATGACCTATTGTAGAACAACTTAGGCGGATTGGTAGCCATCGGATGCTCAGAGACCGTATCCATTTAAAAGTTTTAATTGAAAACTAGACCCAAGGTGAGACTGGAACAAGATTATAACGTGACATAAGTCTTATATGGATCTCTTAAGAAGGAGTTAAAGAAGAAGAAGAATAAAATAAATTAAGCCAACGGAGGGATTTTGTACAGCGTGTCGGCCTTATTATTTTAACAAATTATAATTATAAGGATATTTTTATAACAGCATTGCTGTTACAATAAGAATATTATAACAGCATTGGAAATGTAATAGGAGTCAATACTGCGGAAAAACCAGGCTATACTGAATCTGTAAAATGACATGAAATTTAAGTGGATTTCTTAGGTATTAATGACCAACTATTGGACAAGTTGGGTCAGTATTGGTGTATTGATCTGTGTTTTAGCCTCGGATGTTTAACATCTTACATCTGTTGGAATAGTAATAGTAGCCAAAAATGTGGATAAAACCAGATTAGACTGAAATTTAATTTTGAAAATATATTTTCTTAGTAGATTTCTTGAGGGTTAGCTTTTGGCTTCAGGTGGTTTAATACTTTGTCGAGAGTGTCCAAGTTTTATTTTTAATCTGTCGATAAATGTATGAAAAGTAGATAGTAAATAAAAATTTATTATAAGATAAAAAATTTTAAAAAATGTGTTTGTTATAAATTTGTTATGTTATGAAAAATTTATTATAAAAACATATTATGATAATTATATTAATATATAAAATATTATATTATAATATATATATATATATAAATATATATATATATATATATATATATATATATATATATATATATATATATATATATATATATATATATATATATATATATATATATTATAAAATATATAATTATAAAAATTTATTACGATGAAAAATTTATTATGTTATAAAGAAAAATGAGGCCTGTGTTATCTTGGCAAGCCTAACTTGGATATTTTAGTATTACAAGCGTAATGTTATCTCTCTTCATGTTGTAATGAAACTGAATATTTACATTATGTAGAATTATTATGTAAAATGTTCAGCCGATTTTTCTGCACAGCCTAGAAAATTTTTCATCCCCGCCCTCCCCCACTTTCCGTTTACAAGGACAAACTTTTATTATACGTTATTTCTATTTAGGATAACACTATCCGCCTGTGGCATAAAAAAGGTGAAAGGTTTGAATGTGTGGCTATTGGAAGTGGACACACTGCAAGCGTGGGCACTGTTGCCATATCTCATCGTAAAGGTCAAAAATTCTTAATCTCTGGAAGCCAAGATATGTGCATAAAACGATGGGAAACGACAAATCTCGCAGGTTGGTAATCAAAGTTCTTAGAAATATAGCTCGCTTCATTTGCTAAATATCTTTTATTTCATTCCTAATGTGTTCACTGTGATATTTCCAAACTCTAGGAAAATTGCATCCAAAATGATTTATGACCTTAAGATGGAAATCAGAAATTGGAAATTAATATAGGATGATAAGATGCCATTGAAAACAGATAAACGCTCAGTTTATTCTTTTATAGGTACAGCTAGTGGCGTTATATTATTGCGGGTGTTCTATTAGTCCTTCTGTTAGTCATTCGTCATTCGACCAATGAACAATTCTATTAGTCATTCTATAGTTAAATACAAGGGTTTTATTATTGTAAAATTAATCTCAAGTAGGTAAAACGACCTCTTAATAAGAATATTAGGGAAAAAATTGTCAAGCTGAATGATCTATGGACTACTGTACTGATCTATCAAAAGTTTAGATGGATATTAGTTTTAATTAAAAAGAAAAAGAAAAAAATATAGCTGTTTAATTGCCAGAATGTACTTGTCTTATTTCCTCCTAATCTTAAAATTAGGGATAGCCTCTTGAGGTTCGGTTCTCTCGAAGCCTCGCATCTCACCGTATTTCCTACAAAGGTGTTAATTTACGAAAATGTTGGTTGGGGGAGGACATGATGTATTTTTTCAAATTCAGAGGGTATTTTCATTTTATTTTTCAGTAAAATACCAAAAAATGTATTTATCTAAGGAAATACTCCAAAAAGAAGTATTTTTCAAAATCAAAGAAGGGATGGTAATCTAGGCGGCCGATTTTGAAAATTGAAGGCATTTCCCAATCTCTCCCCCATTTCTCAAATAATTCACCTTGGCGAAGCTCACTTCATTCTTCTGTAAGTACATTCTTCCAGTCTGTTTTAGTTCGGATAAATGAATGAAACAAGCTCACTATACAGACTCGCGAGTCAGAATGACTGGAACCAGCTATATACTGTGCTATGTCTTCTTTGGTATTTTATGTTTTATTTTATATTTTATTTATTTGTATTTTATTTGGTATTTTATGTGCTATGTCTTCTTTGGTATTTTAAAGAAATTCGTGAATCAATAAAACATTCAAGGAGTATGAACGATTTTAAGAAAGTAGTAGCGGAAAATGGTAAATAGGATCAACCCATAAATTGATGTCAAATAACTCAATTGTATAATTATTGTAAACTTTTGAGCTATAAAAATACCTTAATCTTGTCTTTTGTTGACCTCTACTATATTTTTCAATACTTTCCCCGTACCCTCTTTTTTCCCGTCAATCTGTCAATAAATTAATCAATATAGATGATTAGCTAACCAATCAATCAGTTAATATTCAGCAACAAAAACTTAGTTAAAAATATGTAGAAAGAGCTATGCTCTTTCTACCTATTATAATGTAGAGCTGTGATCTTTCTACGAAAATAATGTATAATTTTGTCATGAAGGGTAGAATATATAGTCATTTAACTCTTTTTTTAAGAGGGACCTACTACTTCTTGAATTTTTTAGATTGAGGTTTTTCACTTTACTATAAAATCTAGTTCTTTTGTATGGTGGGAGGCACCTGTGCTGAATCCTAACCCATTATGGGGTACCTCCTTCATGTTGAAGATACGATCATGAGGTGCGTTGGCAAGTGCAACTGTTCCCCATCTAATGATGCATGGAAATGGATAAATAAGTTTCTCAGGTTAACTACCTGACAAAGCTTCTTTTACCTGGTTATGATTGACAATAATAAAAACAGCCCTTTTGTAGACGATCTGTACCCCGTCCACCGACCATCCTAACAGGCTTGTTTATAGTATCCCACTGTAATAGACTACTTTTAACTTTACTAAAAATCTAGTTCTTTTCTATGGTGGGAGGCACTTGTGCTGAATCCTAACCCATTATGGGGTACCATCTTCATGTTGAAGATACGATAGTGAGGTGCGTTGGTAGGTGCAACTTTTCCCCATCTAATGTTGCATGGAAAAGGATGTACAGGTTTTTCGGGTTAACCACCCGACAAGCTTTTACCTAGTTATAATTGACAATAATAAAAAGCCTCGGACCAAACAGCTTTTTTGTAGACGATCTGTAGCGCGTCCACCGACCATCCTAACAGGCTTGTTTACGGTGGCCCACTGCAATGGACTACTTGTAACTTTGCTAAAAATCCAGTTCTTTCGTATCCCTCTAGATGGGGCTTACACATTTCAAAAAGAACTGAAGGAAAAGGGAGTTACAGTAAGCGAGGGGAAACTACAAGGATTCCTTGAGGTTTAAACAGCTGCATTTTCCTCTGAGCGAAAATGCCTTATATACATCAAATAGAGTGAAAACGCAGAACTATTCGTTTCAAATGAATTCAGTGTAGGTGTTGAAATCCTGTTGGTGGAACTGGAAATTAGAATGGGGCAGAAAGCATTTTTCTTTTTTACGGCTGCATTTTTCAACAACTTAGTTGAAATATTCTAACGCATCTGTTCACTCGCCAAGATGCATAAAATTATAGCAAATCGTGTGGAATTTGACAAAAAACTAACCGGGCAAACCTAAGATGTGTGAATCTTAAAAATAACTAGTTAAAAAATATAAAATAAAAAATCTTAAAAATATCAGAATGATTGTCATGATGTCAAAGGGATAATTAAAAGTTACTAATTGTGCCAAATTTTTTATGTTTTCATAATCGATATAAAAATTCAGTTTCTTTTTCAGAAAGGTTTTGAAGTTAAATAGGGCGATGAAAATAGAAAGTGCCAAAAATTTTATTGCTTTATATCTTATTGTCTTAGATAATTCCAGTATTTGATAAGTCGAAATTTGCTTAAAGATTAGATAAAAAAAATTAAACATAATAAATTTGACGTTAAACATGCATGAAAAGAAGAATAATCGATATATTTACAGGTATCTTTTAAAAGAATTGTAAAAAAAAAATACACAATAAAAGTAATTACGAAGGGTTGAAGCTTTTGTAAGAAAAAAGAAAATTTTTGGACTCGGTTGAAATAATTTGTTATACTTGACTGTGAGAGTATTTCCCAATTTCTTATTGAAATCAAATTTATTATTTCCGATTAAAAGGCTACATTTCTGGGATGTGAAGTTTCATCTTTTCTTTTTTGATATATTTGGCGATCAATGAACTTGTAAAATTATTTTGTAGATCAATTACTTGTAGAATTATTAATTATTTTATTTCTACCTATTATCTTAGGTAGCGAAATAGCGCTGCCAAAGTAAAGAACGGTGAGGGCACAATTATTTTTTTTTATTATTATTTAGACCAGGGCAGGTCATGTCGAAGGAGTTATCGTAGAAACTTCAAAAAGGGCTCTTTCGGTTGAAAATTGAAAGGGCTAGTGCTCTTTTTAATAGTCAAAATGATTGGAGGACAACTAACCCCCCTCCGACGCCAACGATTTCCTCAAACACATCCAATCAAAATTTTGGGATAGCCATTTTTTTTAAACGTAGTTGAAAGGGCCGGTAATTATGTCTTTGAGGGTGACAAAACTCCCTCCACCCCCCTTTAGCCCTTAGGGCAAAGGTTATAAGTTATGCCCTGGGGGTATGTAAGGTATATATAGAAAGGGTGGTTGTATAAACTTCGGAGGGGAATCATGTGATTAGTAATCAAAATTTTTACTTCCCCTTTTAAGATTCACAGTGATCGGAGGGTGGATAAGCGCCACCACTCCAAACCTCGTATTTTCGCGTGATGCATCTGATAGAAATTTTGAGATGGCCATTCGCTGTTTTCGAAAAAGGCTCATTCGATTGGAAATTGAAAGGGATAGGGCCCTTTTTATTAGTCAAAAGTGATTGAAGGGCAATAAGCCCCCCCTCACGCCCATCAATTCCCAAAACAATTCTAATCGACATTTTGAGATAGTGATTTTGTTCAGTGTAGTGGATTTGTCTCAAGCCAGAACATAGCTTGTACTTAATTGAAAAAAAAAATGACTGTGAATTGTCAGTATACATATACTGATATGTATTCCTTAAACTTCTAATAATTTTTAATTTATTAAACTTAAAAAAGTTAAAACAATTTAAATGTATTTTTTTTATTTACATCATACAATAAATAACCGAGTCTAGCTCAAAAATTAGCAAAAATTAACATGACTAGGGCTGACAACCCCCTTGCCTTCTAAAGATCAGAGCATAATTTGCACTTTACTGAAAACAAAATATATTTAAAATGATTTTGCTTTGTTTTTTTCTTGTTTAAAATGTTTTCACTAGATATGTCAAGGGGAAAGTCCTCCCCTTGCACTCCAATTATAGCGCAAGTGTCTGGTGCCCTTTTTAAGAGTAGCAAGGGATTGAAGGGCAAGCAGCCCTTGTCTCAAGCCTATTTATTTTTCAAACGTATTCAGTCAAAATTTTGAGCTTGCCATTTTGTTCAGCATAGTAGAACGGTCCAGCAACTATGTCTTTTGAGATATTAGGCATGTCAACCCCCCACATTCATGCAATTGGCCCATTATATTTTAAAACTAAATTTTGCTCTAAAAATGAATCAAAAGGCATTGTGTTAAATGGTTGCCAATAAGACACCTCAGTAATATATCGTAAACGACTGGGGGTATTAAGTTGAAACTTTTTGGGATATTACTATTACTACTTCTGGTCTTACAATTTAAATAAATAAAAAGAGTTTAAGTGTATCCAGGTTGTCAAAGAGCATAGATAGAATATTTTGGGAATGATACTAAGTTTTATTTTTCAGGTCAAATTCAGAAGCTATAAAATTAAATTAAAAAATACTGTTCGTGTCAGGATTAAAAATTGCTGAAAAAGTTTCTCTAACATACAAATAGCAAAACATACTACGGATTCTTATAAAAGAAAACTGAAAAAATGTGCATATTTTATTTTCCAAGAAAAAGACTATGTCAGTAAAAAACGAACAGAAATTGATTTAAAAACCTTTTTCCGCAAGACGAGTTTTTCAAAGAAAAGTAAAGAGCTCCAATAAGCCAAGAATGAGCAAAAATAAAAGTCAAATAATCGTTCAAGCGTAAAACTACAACAAATAACTATAAATAAATAAATGAAACTCAAAAAGAACAGAATTTATAACAAATAGCCGAGTCAAACTCAAAATGAGCAAAAATTAAGCATTAGTATGTTTTCACCTTTCCTACTTTCAAAACTGAAACATTATCGAAGCTTTAACGAAGGAATGTCAGTATATGTCAATTTAGCAGACAATCCACGGTCATTTGTTTGTCTATTTTTTTCAGTGAAGTGTAAATTGTGTTACGGTTTGTGGATCCATATTCTATCACATTTTTACGGTTGTTTTTGATGGTTAATGACTGTCAACGATCATATTGATGGTTTTGATCTTTATTCTCCAACACTCCGAGACATCGAAAAACATAGTTTTTACCCTCCAAATTTACATTCACTTTGGCTCTAAAAATAGTTTTTTAAAAATTTCAATTTTTTCTATTGAGAGGGATAGATAAAATATAGACTTTTCATATCAAAAGGCTAATATGCGTCAGGAGACCCTATATTTTTTTCTTGTTTATGTAAAAGCAAATTTCTCTTTTTGTAGATGATGAAATAGTTCATCTCCGAGCGTCTCACACGGTTTTGTCTCACGAAAAAGACGTCAACTTCGTAGCGATTTCACCAAACGACAAATATGCTGCGTCAGCTTCAGGTGATAAAGTTGCCAAGGTAATTTTCGTTTTATTTACTTTATGCTGTGTCAAATTTTTGGTTCGTTTTTTCCGCCTCGGTCTTTTTGCTTATGTTGGATGAATTGCTAAGTTACTAAGTTCCTACTCGTCATTTTCTGTTTTGTCTGTGTGTTTTGGCTTGACCATATCCCGAGAAGACCTAATGACCGCATCATGAAACAAGTACTTCTAGCTGCTCCTCTGTATTGGCGGAGACGTCCTGACGGCCAAAATTAGTTTTACCATCCTTATTGGTAAATCTGCCAGCCAAAACTAGCAGTTTTACCAGTCTTTCGTTTTCCAGCTTTACCTTTCTCACTTTTTTTACCTCCCAGAAGACTGTTTGCTAACAGGAAATTGCAAAATAGTAATTTTACTCCCTTTCAGATATGGAATGCTTCTGATCTATCCTTAGCTGGAACATTGAGCGGACATCGTCGGTCAGTTTGGTGTGTCCAGTTTTCCAACGAAGACATGGTTGTTGCCACAGGCTCAGCGGATTCGACAATCAAGATATGGTCACTCGCTGATTTTTCTTGTATTAAGGTGGGTTTTTTCTTTGAGTCTGTATCTTCATATTCTTTTTTGTGTGTCCTGATATTTTTACACTAAAACCTTTTTTTTACTTTTATTTGCTGTAATAAACTGTTTGCATTATCGTCGAATAAGTTCCACCTGGAATCCTTGTAAATTTTATGATAAACAGGGGGAATCTCAAGGGTTTGATATTCCCCTGGGGTATCACTCCATCAAAGCCATCGATCTATTCCACGTAGTGAGTGTTCAGCAAAATCATAAAGCCGGGTGCTTAAATTGTGTAAAATATTAGTGCCATATTTGATAACCTTAATGTGCTAGGTGCCGCAAATTATGCAATGAAAACTTTTTTTGAATTGATTTGAGTTTATAACAGAAAGGACTTTTTAGGGGTAGAGGTTGGGCGTGTAGAAAAAATGGTTGTCGATTGTCACAATGTAACATTTCTCTATTTTTGAACCTTGTTACAAACTATTGGTGTATTATCCCTGTTGAAATCATCTATCTCTGTGGATTTTGGCGTCAAATCTATCGGTCGATTTTTTGTAGTGATGGTTCGTTAGATTCTTAACGGTTTTTTATTGAATGGGTGGTCATATTAAATTCAGATGGGTCTCATTTGATTTAAATTGGAAGTTATAGTGCATTTTTAAGAGTCAAAGTGATTTCAATGCCTCAATCATTGAATATCGGTTAATTCGGAAAAAATGAAGTATTTTTAACTTACGAACGGGTGATGGGATGTTAATGAAATTTAATGTTTAGAAGGATATCGTGTCTCAGAGCTCTTATTTTAAATCCCGACCAGATCTGGTTATATTGGGGGGAGTTGGGGGGGAACCTATGGAAAACGCTTAGAATGGAGGGATTGGGATGAAACTTGGTGGGAAAAATAAGCAGAAGTCCTAGATACGTGATTGACATAACCGGAACGGATCTGCTATTTTTGGGAGAATTGGGAGGGGGGGGTTAATTCTGAAAATTGGAAAAAATGAGATATTTTTAACTTACGAAGGAGTGATCGGATCTTAATGAAATTCGAAGTTTTGAAGAATATTGTGTCTCAGAGCTCTTATTTTAAATTCCGACTGGATCCGGTGACATTTGGGGGAACCTAACATCTCGAAAAACGCTTAGAGTTGAGGGATCGGGATGAAACTTGGTGGGAAAAATAAGCACAAATCCTAGATACGTGATTGACATAACCGGAACAGATCCTCTCTCTTTGGGGGATTTGGGGGGTGGGGGTAATTCTGAAAAATTAGAAAAAATGAGGTATATTTAAATTACGAAGGGGTGATCGGATCTTAATGAAATTTGATTTTTGGAAGGATATCGTGTCTCAGAGCTCTTATTTCAAATTCCGACTGGATCCGGTGACGTTGGGGGGAGTTGAGGGGGGACCTAAAATCTTGGAAAATGCTTACAGTGGAGGGATCAGGATGAAACCTGGTGGTCAAAATGATCATAAGTCCAAGATACTTGATTGAAATAACCGGAACGGATCCGCTCTCTTTGGGGTGTTGGGGGAGGAGGGTTACTTCTGAAAAATTGAAAAAAATAGGTGTTTTTAACTTACGAAGGAGTGATCGGATCTTAATGAAATTTGATTTAAGCACAAGTCCTAGATACGGGATTTACATAACCGGAATGGATCTGCTCTTTTCGGGGGAGTTGGGGGGGGGGGTGTAATTCTAAAATATTAGAAAAAATGAGGTATTTTTGACTTACGAAAGAGTCATCGTATCGTAGTGAAATTTCATATTTAGAAAGATCTCGAAACTCAGATCTCTTTTTTTTAATCCCGGCCGGATCCAGTGTCATTAGGGGGGTAGGGGACCGGAAATCTTGGAAACCGCTTAAAGCGGAGATCAGGATGAAACTTGGTGGAAAGAATAAGCACAAGTCCAAGATAGGAGACTGACATAACGGGACCGGATCCGCTCTCTTTGGTGTAGTTGGGGGGGGGGGGAGAGTAATTCGGAAAAATTAGAAAAAATGAGGTATTTGTAGCTTAAGAACTGGTGATCGGATCTTAATGAAATTTGATATCTAGAAGGATCTTGTGCTTTAAAATTCTAATTTTATTTCTCGACCAGGTCCGGTGACATTATAGGGAGCTGGAGGGGTAAACCGGAATTCTTGGAAAACATGAAAATCGAGGTATCTTACGATTGGGTGATGGGATCTTAATGAAACTTGATAAATTGAAGAATCTTATGTCTCAGATGCTGTATTTTCAATTCAAATCGGATCTGGGGCCATAGAGGGTTGGAGGGGGAAACAAAAGTCTTGGAAACCGGAAATCTTGGAAAACCCTTTGAGTGGAGAGATCGGAATGAAACTTGATGGGAAGAATAAGCACAAGTTATAGATACGAGATTGACATAATTGGTACGGATCTGTTCTCTTTGAGGGAGCTGGGGGCTATTAATTTGGAAAAATCAGAAAAATTGAGGTATTTTTAACTTAAGAACGGGTGACCGGATCTTAATGAAATTTGATATTTAGAAGGAACTCATGTCTCAGAGCTCTAATTTCAAATCCCGGCCAGATCTTTTGACATTAGGGAGATTTGGAGGAGGAAACCGGAGAACTTGGAAAACGCTCATAAATGTCGTAGATACGTGATTGACGTAACCGGACTGGATCCGCTCTCTTTGGTGGAGTTAGGTGGTGCGGTTCAGTGCTTTGGTGAGTTTGGTGCTTCTGGACGTGCTAGGACGATGAAAATTGGTAGGCGTGTCAGGGAGCTGCACAAATTGACTTGATAAAGTCGTTTTCCCCGATTCGACCATCTGGGGGGTTGAAGGGAGAGGAAAAATTAGAAAAATTGAGGTATTTTTTACTTACGAGTGGGTGATTGGATCTGAATGAATTTTGATATTTAGAAGGACCTCGTGACTCATAGCTCTTATTTTAAATCCCGACCGGCATTAAGCCTCTGATTTTCCTTTTAAAGCAATCTATTGATTCTTAGAATTTTGCTAGAGCTCATAACATATAAGCTCTGGGCTCTTGGCTCTTCCGACCTCGTCACAAGTGCCATATGAGCTCTTAGCTCTTGTTTTAATGGCATATTATCTATTACTTTTTAACCTTCATTTATATATCAGCATTCATTTAAAGACTTCTCACAGCCATATAAACTATTTAGAAATGGGAGTCTAAAAATTGATACGCTCCCAGCAGCTGTCTAACTGTGGAAGTGATTATCATAAATTGAGCGAGCCCCGAGTTGATCAGAGGCTATGTGTTGGTTCAAGTACAGTGTTGTGAAAGATGCCTCAATTGCTACCATTTATTTTCTACTAGAAAACTGATTTGAATGAATAACTTGCAATTCCAAGTTAATAATAGAAATATATAAATTATATGTTGAAGCGATTATAAATTTTGAATAATATATAAATTAATATTAACATATACGGCTTTATAATATAATCTGAATTCTCGTTAATGCTACACAATATCAAGATTTTTAGATTTGCCAGAATTCTACTAGAAAGTATTGTTGTGTTAATGTCATTGTGCAAACAATTATATATCTTTTCAGAAATCAGGGTAATTGGACTGAAAGAAAATGACGAAATTCCATTTTTGAATGTATTGAAATTATTGCGTATTTTCTTTCATCAAAATCTAAAATTAACTGTTTGGTAATCAAAGTGTACAGTTAGTAATTAATTTTCCAGAACTCTGCTATATCAGATTTCCAGAATTATAGCAATTATAGCAGATTTCCAGAATTCTGGTATATCAACTAAAAGAGTACTGGGGTATTAGCAGGTCTTGACGACTGACAATAGTTGGTCTCTTAGTTTCTGGCTTTTATTCGACCTATTTGTTGAGAGAAGTGGTCCCTGTATTATTGTCATTGCGCTATGTAGCAGAACAGGTTGTCCGATCTGTATTAATTCCTGGGAAATATGATATTGTCTAGTGTGCAATTTTGTATTATTTATTATTATTATTTTATTTTGGTGCCCAGATCCGATTTTACACCTTGTATAGAATAGAGGGAGGAGCCTAAAATTTTGAATCAGGATATGTCCCTGAAAGATTGTTTGATTTCAACAATGTTCGGGAACTTATTTCCTTGTTGCTCTTCTTTGGAATCTCACCTATCTAGGGGGAGGGGTCCCTAAATTCTTGTCATCTGGATAATCATTATCTACCCATTTCCAAATATTGTATTTTGGAGTGCAGGAACGACAGTGACCTCTTATGGGAGGAAGAGGGATCCCTAAAATATAGTCAGTAGGATAACTGTTAAAATAGGTTTTTAGACCTGAATCCAGTCCTTTCAGAA
The DNA here is from genome assembly GCF_032884065.1 of Artemia franciscana. Lineage (NCBI taxonomy): Eukaryota > Metazoa > Arthropoda > Branchiopoda > Anostraca > Artemiidae > Artemia > Artemia franciscana. The sequence goes on from NC_088882.1 coordinate 12,445,415, forward strand.
GTACCAGTTGTACTTCTGCTGTTATGGCAGCTCATTGTAGCTCAAATATGGGTAATTTAGACTAACTTTGGAACACGCTTACAGCGTGAACTTTGGATTGAAATATCATCCAAGTGTTGTGAGTTGGCTTGATCTAAACAGCTATGATCAACTGCCCTTTTCAGAAGAAGTGTTGAAGTTTGGTTTATATGAGATCAAAATTAATCAAGAAATATTTCGTATTTTTCTTATTTAATGATTTATTTATTTTAACATTTTAGCAGTTGTATTAAAATATGAATATACTGATAGTATTAAAGAATGCAAATCGGGAACACAGATTTGTTTGATCGTGAGTGCCAAAAACTATTCGCAAGAGATTCTAGAAGGATGAGTAAGAGTTTAAATACAAGTTCAGAGTTTAAAAAGAGTTTGAATAGAAGCTTCGTGCTTCTAAAAATTAAGATAGAAATTAAAAATTAAATAGAAGGGTTTTACTGGTTTTAACCTAAAAATTAAAATTTTTAATTTTATTTTTAAAAATTAAAAATAAAAATAAAATAGAAGCTATGTGCAGCGTGCCAATAGAATTCAACTATCAAAAGAGAAGATCGTTATTACAACGGTGAAGGTGTAATTGAAAAAAAAGAAAAAATTGCCATTCAGGATAGTATTTTTTTTCTTCAGTTATTCTTTCACTGTTGATTGAAAGGATCTTTCCTATTTTAGTTTCAGTGCTTGTTTTTAGTTATGGTTTTTATTTTATCTTTTGAATTTTTTTTTTTATTATTATTATTATTATTTGCACTGAAGACGTTCAAGCGGAGGTCTTGACCGAAATATTTGCATAGTCCTTTTCGTTTTTCCTCTGGCTGTTATTGTTGTTATTATCCTCTTTTCTCTCTTATTATTATTATTTTGTTTTATTATCTTTCTTTTTATTATTTTTTCTCTCTTCTTTGCAATTCTTTCGTGTAGGTAGAAGATTATTGTTTCAATTTTAAAACAGGAAACTAACTCAACTGACCATATAGCTTGTATGGTATACCATATTAGTGTCCTCACGTCCCAGCTTTGGGCAGACATAGTCCTCTTTTCTAGTGGCAACGGATTGGCACGTCAAAAAGTCCTGTTTTAGATCCAAGGGCTCCTGGAGAGGGTCTTCCGATCTAGTCTTAGAAGAATAAGCGTTCGCTTCTCCCTCTCCATGCATAGGAGAGGGGGTATATTGACTTCAGGTGGATTGGTGATACAGTATGGTGATGCATGTGATTCAGTGTGATATTTGGTTATACAGTGGTTTAGTATTATTAGTGGTAGTATCATATTGCAGTTAAGTTTTTGGAACATTGATACTGTTGTTCCTATTCTGGCTGACCTGAATGTTGAACTGACCTTGAAGGTTGAACTGACCTTGAAGGTTGAACTTTGTAACTAGTACAATACAAAAAAATATAATTTTTTTAGACGTTAGAAGGTCACGATAGCTCAGTTCTTCGGCTTGCGTGGATTTCGTCTGGTACACAGCTTATAAGCTCGTCTGCAAGTGGCTTAGTTAAGGTGTGGACGTTGAAGGTGTCCGAATGCGCTCTTACTTTAGATGCGCACAACGCCAAAGTTTGGGCCATGGCTGGTAAGTGTTTAACGATGTCAACTGTAAGGGTTCAAAAACCATTATGCTAATTTTTTGGTAAAGCTAATGTTTAAAAATCAACAGCCAAGACTAACTAGGCTGAATTGATTGGTATGGTCTATTTTTGAGTTTCTATATTAGCTTGTACAACAAATTTTTTTTAATGACAGTTGTTAAATTTGTGCCTAATTTTCCGATCTCTTTATGTGGTTAAATTTTATTTAATTTGTTTTAATGATTCTCACCCTCCATTACTACATTTAACTCGTTAGTTAAAAATCATGCATATGATGTGAATTTGCCTGATTAAATTAGCTACGACCAACTCCCCTTTTCACAAGTGTTGGTCAAATTGAATCTGAATTAGATCGAAACTAATTTAATATTTTTGATTAGTTATTATAGAAGATATATTAGAAAGTAAATGTACTGATAGTGTGAAAGACTAAAAATTGGGAATACAGATTATGTGAATATAATGGTCTTCATATAATTTTGCAGGTCTTGTAGGTTCTGATTATAATTAAATAAAAAAACAAGTTTTTTCTAACTGAAAGTAAGGAGCTACATTAAAACTTAAAACGGACTGAAATTTTTCCGTATATGAAAGGGGCTGTCCCCTCCTGAGCGCCCCGCTCTTTACGTTAAAGTTTTCTATCGCTTAAAAAGTAGAGTTGTGGGAAAGAGTCAAACTTTAGCGTAAAGAAGGGGTGTTGAGGATGGGACAGTCCCTTTCAAATACGAAATAATTTCTGTTTATTTTAAGTTTTAATGTTGCTCCTTACTTTAAGTTGTAAAAACTTGTTTTTTTAATCTAATTTCTCATTGATTTTTTTTTAAATAAGGCTGGAAAATTCAGCACCCCCTTCAAGGAAATTCTCTCCCCCCATGATAAATTCCTCCATGGAGAGATCCTCTCACTCAACCCCTGAGTGAATAATGCCCCTGGGATGTCCCTCCCCACCCACCATCAGAAAAAATAACCCTTGAAAAGGTCAGTATACTTCGTCAATTACCAATACTATATGTAAACAATGAGCAAAGTTCATAACTTGCAGCCCTTCCCCCAGGGACGGTGGGGGATGAAGTCTTTCTCAAAGACTTAGTCATTAGATTTTTCAACTATGTTTAACAAAATGGTGAACTATGCTGAACTATGATCTCAAAATTTTGATCCGGTGACTTTGGGAAAAAATGAGTAGGGAGGGGGCCTAGTTGCCCTCTAATGTTTTGGGCCGCTTTGAAAGGGCATTAGAACTTTTAATTTCCGATAGAATGAACTTTCTTGCAATATTCTAGGACCACTGGGTCGATACAATCACCCCTGGTAAAAAATACAAAAAAAGCCAAAACAAATAAACATGCATCCGTGATCAAAAATACAAATTCCACATTTTTGCAGATAGGAACTTGCAACCTCTACAGTAGGGGGTCTCTGATACACTGAATGTAATGGTGTGATTCGTTTAGATTTTATGACTTTTAGGGGCGGTTCCCCCTTTTTTCTCAGATAAGGCAAATTTTCTCAGGCTCGTAACTTTTGAGGAGTAAGACTAAACTTGATGAGACTTATATATTTAAAATCAGACCAGGCACCAGGGCACTTCGTATTGAAGGAGTTCAAAATTTTTTTAAAAGGGCTCATTTAATTGTAAATTGAAAGGAATAGTGCCCTTTTTGATATTCGAAAGTGATTAGAGGTTGACTAACCCCCCTCCCACGCCCACCATTTCCTCAAACACATCCAATCGAAATTTGGGATAACCATTGTGTTCAGTGTAGATAAAAGGACCAGAAATTATGTTTTTGATGATGACAACCCGAAAGCCTCAAGGCAAAGGTTGTAAGTTATGCCCTGGGGCATATAAGGTTTTTATAGAAGGGGCGGTCGTAGGAAATTTGGAGGGAGCTCATTGGATTGGTAATCAGAGTTCTAGTGCCCTTTTTAATATTCCGATTGAACGGAGGGTGGATACCACCCCCCCCCCCCCCTCACACAGAAAAACACCTTGTATTTTCCCGAAATGAATCTGATAGAAATTTTTCTTTACCATTTGTTGTCGTAGAATTTTCGATTGGAAAAGGATCTCGTTTGATTGGAAATTGAAAGGGCTAGTGCCCTTTTTATCAGTCAAAGTTACTAGAGGACAACGAGCCCTCCCCCCTCGCACATCAGTTCCCAAAACACATCTAATCAAAATCTCTAGATAGCCATTTTGTTCAGCGTAGTTGAAAGGTCTGGAGACTATGTTTTTGAGGATAAAAAACCCTCACAGCCCTCAGCGCAAGGTTGTAAGTTATGTCCTCAGTGCATATAATGGTTATATGGAAAGCTTGGTCTTAAAAAGTCTGGAGGGGGCTTATTTGATTGGAAATCAGATGTTCTAGTGCCTTCTATATGAGTCAAAATGAACGGAGGCCAGCCACCCCCCTCGACTTATTTTCCACAAATGCCTCCGATAGAAATTTTGAATTAGGCATTTATTCAAAAATAGTTTAAAGATCATATTAAGGCTTCTGGGGCTGACAGAATTCCCCAGACTCTGGGGATAAGGGTTGTAAATAATGCCCCAGGGCTTATAAGGCTACTTATGGAAGGGGCGGTCGTGTGAACTTTAGAAGAGACTAAAAAGGTATGGCTATAGTTCTCTTTTTAAGATTTAAACATGATAGCGAGTAACTGCCCTTCCCCCTCCCGGACATCCTCTTTTCCCGAAACACATTCAGTTGAAATTGTGAAAAAGTCATTTTGTTACCAATAGTCTAAAAATCATATAACAATGTCTTTAGGATGGACACAATCCCCCAGGACCCATGGGCAAGGTTTGTAAGTTGTGCCGTGTGGCATTTAAGGCTTTTATGAAATGGGTGCTCGTATAAACTCATTTGGACTTCATTATAACTCTTCACTATAAACACATGGAGCTGATTTGATAGGGAGTCGGAATTTTAGTGCCCTTTTTAAAAGTCAAAAATGAATAGAGGGCAATCAGACCCCCTTCCCCAAGTATATCATTCCCTGAAATATATCCGATTGAAATTTTAAGAGATTTGTTTTGTTCAGCTTTGTTTTAAGGTCCAGCAATTACATCTTTGGGGATGTCAACCTCCCCACAGTCCTCAGGACAAGGGCTGTAAGTTAGGCAAATCGTTTATTGTCTACACATAGTATATGCTATTGAGAAAGGTACATTTATTTGAACTTTACTTTCCAAGAAGACAAAGGGCACTCAGGTGAGCCTTTCCGATAATGGCGAGGGAATGTTGAACTAAATCAAAACACGTTATGTGTATACGAATTGTCAAAATTGTGTAACACAGAAATAACTGAGTATATTGATTTGTAAAGTGCTGGAAATGATGAGGGATATGATGAAAAAGGCAATATCTGCATGCTACCACTACTGCTACAACTACCGTCACTACTATTACCACACTATTGCATTTACAATATTGAGAGGGTATATTGATTCGTAAAATGCTGGAAATGATAAGGGATATGATCACAAAGGCATTATCTGCATGCTACCACTACTACTACAACTACCGTCACTACTATTACCACATTATTGCATTTTCAATATTGAGAGAAAATTCTAACTAAATCAAAAGACACTATGTGCATCCACATTGTCAAAATAGCGTATGTCAAGAATTGATTTGGGTATTAAGTGTGAACTTTCAGAGAATGCTTAAATGGGAAGATCGTCTCACCAATAGGCAATATTGGTGACACGCTATTGCTAATACTACTGTTACTGCTACATTTATTACTGCTATTGCGTCTATTGCAACTACTTGTAAGGTTAAGAGTATTGAAATTAAAATTTGAAGAATTATATGAACATACAGGTTATCAAAAGGAAATACCAGCAATGTCACAGCAATGGCTAATTGTATTAAGTTGAAATTTCCAGGACTGAACGAGTTGGATGTTCTACTGGCTAAAAGGGAATATGCTAATACTACTAATGCTAGTTGTACTACCGCTATTCAATACTTTTACTAGTAATATAAATACTACTACTATGACTAATATTGCAACTATACCTAAGGGTAAGAAAGTGGAATATTCAAGGAGTTTTGAGGGGGGAGGTGAACTAAATCACAACACTTCGATGCAGGTTGTCAAAAGGGTGTAGCAGCAATATTTTATGAACAGTTTGTGTGTGAAGTTGAAAATAACAGAGCTTGTTGCGAGGGATGTTGAACTACCGAAAAGAAAATACTTTCATCCTAATGCTACTGCTTCTACTCATACTACCACTTCTGTTACTATTATTGCTACTTATATCACTACTGGTACAACTAAAGTTTAGGCTACTACAATTAATTCTACAACTACTACTACTATTAAAACTAAAGATATTGAGGCGAAAGATTTGAGATATATAGAAACTATATGGAACTAATTCAAAACACACTATGCCCACATAGGCGTTCAAGCAGACGCATCAGAAATACTTCAGGAACGGTTGATGGTATTAAACCAAAACTTTCCGCATGAGTAGAAGGGGATTTTGAAGTAACCAAAGGCGCTATGAGCATACTGCTACTAATGCTCCCATAGCTATTGCGAATGTGCAAGCTAAGGGCACTAAGGTGAATGTTTTAAGGAATATTTAGGCGGAGGTTGAAATAAATCAAAACAAAGTATGAGCATATGAGCTTTCAAAAAGCTGACAAAAGCAATATCTGAAGAACAACTTATATTATTATGCTAGACCTTTGAGGGTAAGTCGTGGGTAATTTTGAACTAGCTCGAAGGCACTATGTGTATACTTTTAAGTAAAAAGAAATCGAAGTGCAAGCAACTTTTCTCTCGAGCCCATTCATTCTCCAAACATATCCAGTTAAAATTTTGATACAACCATTTTGTTCAGCATAGTAGAACGGTCCAGCAACTATGTCTTTAGGGCATGTCAACCCCCCACAATTATGCAATTGGACCAGTATGCTTTAAAACTAAATGTTACTTTAAACTAAATCAAAAAGCCTTTTGTTTATAGTTGACAATAAGACACCTTAGCAATGTATCCAGAACAACTGGGGGTATTAAATTCAAACTTTCGGGGCTACTACTATTACTACTTCTGCTCTTACAGATTAAATAAATAAAAAGAGTGTAAGTTTATCCAGGTTTTCACAGAGCATAGATAGAATCTTTATGGAAGGGTATGAAGATTCATTTGGATTAAAAGTTGTTGAAAAAGTTTCTCCAACATCCAAATAACAACTCAAATTATGGATTCTTAAAGAAATTAAATAAAAAAAAAAACAAGTTTTTTTAACTGAAAGTAAGGAGCAAAATTAAAACTTAAAACGAACAGAAATTACTTCGTATATGAAAGGGGCTGCTTCCTCACCAACATCCCGCTCTTGACGCTAAAGTTTGACTCTTTCTCTCAACTCTTCTTTTTAAAACAGTAAAAAACTTTAGCGTAAAGAGCGGGATGTTGGTGAGGAAGCAGTCCCTTTCATATACGAAGTAATTTCTGTTTGTTTTAAGTTTTAATTTTGCTCCTTACTTTCAGTTAAAAAAACTTGTTTTTTTTTAATTTAATTTCTGAACGTTTTTCAATCAATGGATGTTTTGATTTTGGCTCTCCGCAGAGGAATAATTTAGCATAACGAAAATATACTCTACGAACATATAGTTTCTGAGGTTCACTAAAAAACTGCCAAACCGGACAAAGAGAAAGGAGATGAGGTACAACTAGGCTATTATAAATTTTCGCAAGATTTAATTTATCAATGTGTTTAATATTAGATACTTTTTTGCTAAATGACTTTCTCATAATTTTGATTGAATGATTTTGAGAAAAAAGAGCGGGGGAGGAAGCCTAGTTGCCCTTCGATTTTTTGGTTAATTAAGATAAAGGCAACTAGAACTTTTAATTTTTTACGAATCTTTTTTTTTAGTAAAAGATATACGTAACTTATAAATTAGCTTACGTAAAGAAGTTTTGTATTCTCATGTTTTTATTACATATATGAGGGGGTTCGCCCCCTCGTCAGTACCTCGCTCTTTACACTAAAGCTTAGATTTTGTCCCAATTCATTAAGAATGACCCCTGAATCACCAAAGCCGTAAAATAAATAGTTGAAATTACTAAAAAATCTTTAACGTAAAGATCGGGGTATTAGGAGGGGGTGAGCTCCTCATATGGGTAATAATATCCGTTCGTTTTAAGTTTAAATGCTGCTCTTTACTTCCAGCTGAAAAAAAACTTTTTCATATTTCTTTTTTCATTGTTTTTTTTTTTAATAATGCTAGTAAATCCTGCGCTCCCTTCAAGGAAATTTTCTTCTACCATGACAAATTCCTCGATGGAAAGCTCCCCCAGCCTATCCCCCTATTCTCAACCCCTCCCCACAACCAAAAAATCCTACTGAAAACGCCTACACACTTCCCAATAACCATTACTATATGTAAGCACTGGTCAAATTTTGTAACTTGTAGCCCCTCCCCCAGGGACTGTGGGGGAGTAAGTCATCCCAAAGACATAGTTTTTATGGTTTTTGACTATGCTGAACAAAATGGCTATCTCAAAATTTTGATCCGTTGACTTTAGGAAAAACATGAGCGTGGGAGGGGGCCTAGATGCCCTCCAATTTTTTTGGTCACTTAAAAAGGGCACTAGAACTTTTCATTTCCGTTAGAGTGAGCCCTCTTGCGACATTCTAGGACCACTTGGTCGATACGATGACCCCTGGGAAAAAAAAAAAAAAACAAAAAAAAAAAAACAAATAAACACGCACCCGTGATTTGTCTTCTGGCAAAAAATACAAAATTCCACATTTTTGTAGATAGGAGCTTGAAACTTCTACAGTAGGGTTCTCTGAGACGCTGAATCTGATGGTGTCATTTTCGTTAAGATCCTACGACTTTTAGGGGGTGTTTCCCCCTATTTTCCTAAATAAGGCAAATTTTCTCAGGCTCGTAACTTTTGATGGGTAAGACTAAACTTGATGAAACTTATATATTTAAAATCAGCATTAAAATGCGATTCTTTTGATGTAGCTATTGATATCAAAATTCAATTTTTTAGAGTTTTGTTTACTATTGAGCCGGATCGCTCCTTACAGTTCGTTACCACGAACTGTTTGAAAACTGAAAAGACACAAAAATATTATTTTTTTTCATCAAAAGTACACGAATGGAAATTAATTTTAAAAAAATTTCCACAAGACAAGTTTTGCAAAGAAAAGTATAAACAGCTCTATTTAGCGAAAAAAAAGAAATAAAGTTAAATAATTTTCCAAGCATAAAACTCTCACAAACCACTATAAATAAATAAATGAAACTCAAAACGAACAGAAATTACGATGAATAGCCGAATCAAACTCAAAACGAGCAGAAATTAACATGAAAAGGGCTTATAACCTCCATGCTTTCTCAAGACCAGAGCATAATTTGACCTTTACTGAAAAAAAAAATCAAGAAAAAAACCCTGGATTATCAGTTTAATTGACATATGCTGATCTTTATTCCTTATAGTTTTGATAGTTTTTATTTATGAAAGTAAGAAAAGTAAAAACGTTTAAAATGTATTTTGTTTTCAGTAAAGCGCAAATTATGTTCTTGTCTTGAGAAGGCATGGGGGTTATCAGCCCTACTCATGTTAATTTCTGCTCGTTTAGAGTTTGACTCGGCTATTTATTTTAATTTCTGTTTGTTTTTAGTTTTATTTATTTAGTTACTGTGATTTTTGGTAATTTTACGCTTGGAAAATCATTTGACTTTATTTTTGTTCATTTAAGGCTAAATAGAGCTCTCTACTTTTCTTTGAAAAACTTGTTTTGGGGAAAAAGGTTTTTAAATTAATTTGAATAAGAAATGACACGAAATTTGAAGAAATTTATTATTTAGTTACCTCCCCCCCCAAAAAAATGGTTGAATTTTAATGAACTTCTGGTCAATTTCTATTCAAACTATGAAGTAAATTTATTCTTTTTCAAAAAAAATTCTTTTCAGTCTCTCCTGATTGTATGAATGTTGCAACGGGTTCTGGAGATTCCAATATTACTATTTGGCGCGACACAACTGAAGAAAAGACGATAAAAAAAGCTGAAGAAGAAGAGAAACGCATTGAAGATGAACAACTTCTGTCCAATCTCTTACTGAAAGGAAAATACAAAAAGGCGCTTGGCTTGGCTATAAGGCTCGATCAACCTTTTAGAGCGCTTAGTATAATTAAAGGTAGATGTCAGTGTTTTCCTTCTATGATTCTGCTGAAATTTTGTTCTTTTTTGGTCCTAAATTTTAGAGAAGAAATGCTTCTATGGTCTATATGATCTGTTTTCAAGTTTTAACTTATTCCAATTATAGGCCTTACATGAGTATATAGTGTTTCATGGTAGTCTTTGCGTTTTTCACAGGAAGTGAAATAAAAATACAAGTAAATATGCATCAACATGAATTCTTCACCCGGAGCGTGGTCACTGGTGTTCATTTTAAGCACGTCCCTGAACCAAGGATTAGAGAAAAATTAAGAAGATTTAATGTTTTTAATTTTTAATGTGCCAATTACCTGTCCAAAGTCTTTGTAGGATTCTCAGGTATGTAACTGGACTGCCACTCCGCAGGATTTTTCCTAAGATCTTGAGATTTCAGTCCAAAGGTTGGGATCTTGGGACAAGTATATATATTGAACACTATCATCAAAAAGTTTAATAACCTGAAATTTTTCCCAAGTGAATTGTCCGAAAAATATGGTTGTATCCCGCTTTCTAGGGCTATACTGAAAGAAAGGTTTTGACGGATAGAACAACCTCTGCATATGAAGAATGATAGATTGCCAAAATCGTCGTTTTCGACCAACGATTTAAGGCTAAACGAAAAGTAGGTGATCCCTTAATTGGGTGGGATAAGGTTGTAAAGAAGGATTTGTTTGAAATTGGAATTTTTGGGAGGGTGTAAAGAAGGAAGCTTTGAATAGAGGAGGAGCGTTTTGGCCTCAGGTGACTTGGTGCAGCAGTGAGGTTATTAATAGTAGTAGCAGTATATCGGGATATCGTTCGATTTTTAATAACAACCAGAAGGCCTTTATGAAAAGGCGGTAGGAACTACCGTCAGTAAATATTTAAAGAGTTGGTTTAAGAAAATATGGAAAACATTTTATGAGAAAACATTTCTTGATTTCAAGAGAGTGTAAAAGATGCAAATGACATTTTTTTTTTTTTTTACATATTTCTGTGAAACTTCATACTAGCGCATAAACAGCTAGCTTTTAAGAATGTACAACAAGGGGGAACAAATATTCAAATCTGACCAAAACTAAGCAAATCTAACCGAAGTCAAATCTGACCAAAACCAAGCAAATCTGACCGAAGTCAAATCTGACCAAAACTAAGCAAATCTGACCGAAGTCAAATCTGACCAAAACCAAGCAAATCTGACCGGAGTCAAATCTGACCAAAACTAAGCAAATCTGACCGAAGTCAAATCTGACCAAAACCAAGCAAATCTGACCGAAGTCAAATCTGACCAAAACCAAGCAAATCTGACCGAAGTCAAATCTGACCAAAACTAAGCAAATCTGACCGAAGTCAAATCTGACCAAAACCAAGCAAATCTGACCGAAGTCAAATCTGACCAAAACTAAGCAAATCTGACCGAAGTCAAATCTGACCAAAACCAAGCAAATCTGACCGGAGTCAAATCTGACCAAGGCAAAAATGAATAAATATTCCCCTGCATGATAGCTTCTTTTTCCCAATTGGTGATAGAAACTGAAATAACGAGGTGAAATTTAACTCTTCACCATTTAGTTTTTTTAAGCATTTTAATTTCAAGTTCCAAAAAATGGAGATTGAGCTGTTATATTTAAAGCTCTTCGTAAAAGTGCTATGTGTTGAATGTAGAAGAAAATACGTATTTGGAGTTGGACGGAACTTAATGGCATTTGTGGGAGGATTTGCCTATGGAACAGATAATGTTTCACTTTAATTAGAAGATGACTAACCAGAAAGGTTGTGTCCAAATTTATAAAAAAAAAGATAGCTGTTTCATTTAGGAGAACCTTTCCATGGATATAAATTTTTCAATCTATATTTCATCATGTCCAATAGGAATGGACCCTGTGAAAATAGATACAAGTGCCTAATTTGGCGGTTGAGAGGGCACATTCTCCACACTCGGAAATGAAATCAACTCAAATTGGTTTATTAGTATTCCTAGTTTATTTTGAGGAAGCCTGTTATATGAGCAGGTCTTGTCGTCGCCATTTAACCTGCTCATTTGATCATTACATGATATCTCATTGGGTATCAATATAATTGTCCAGAACCCAAAATAAAAAAATTAAGTTTATCATTTTAATTTAAAATATTTTAAGCCACTAGTCGACTTTTATTTTAGATTTTAAGGTCAAGGTAGATTCATCTTCTTAAAATTTAAAACGTTCTTTTTACCCATGAATTCTCATTTGCAGATCTCATTTGCAGATCATTTGCAGAACCAAAGCAACGGAAAACTGGAACATAGCTTGAGATTAGTGTTTGGAATTTGAGGACTTGAACAATTAGTATAGTTTCTCACATGCATTTCAACAGTGGCTAAGTATCGAACTCTAAAACCCCGCCATAGGTCAATTGGATATCGTATCCAATGGGAACACATGATCTTAACATACAACATACTTCCGTATAAAAAATTTCATACAGCAACATACAAATGACAATTGTTTATAGAAAGTTCTTTGCTTTCATTTAAATCTGAAAGGGATATACGAAATTAGACATTACTATCGTCTTTGATGCCCTATCAACAGAAGACGAAGCACATTTACTCAGTTTGAAATCTAATTAGAAAGATTACTTCTTATTTTTTAACATTCATTTTGCTTCTTAAGGTCCTCAATTGGGTGGGGGACAGAGTGCCTGTTCATTACTTCTCATAGATAATTCCTTGTATGTATTGCAAATTTTATTACAATTGATTAGTAATGGCAAGAACATCGCTTGTGTTCTGTGGTACGCTATCTTCGACCATTTGATTTGTCTTTCAAATCGTTCGTGGCTATGAACTTTAGGAAAAAAAAACTTATGAAGTCTATAACTGTTTTTTACGCTGAAATATTTTGTATCCTTGACAATGTGTATTATTTGTGTTATAGTTTTTACTACTTAAATTCAGATGTTATTGTAAGAAATTTAGTTGTAAACTAAAAATTCAAATTGGATATAGTTGAATTAAAATGAAGGAAGCTAAATGTAAACTCGGATAAAAACTATAATTAAACTGATTTGAATCAGAATAATAACATTTTTATAACAGATTAACCTGATTGAAATACATGATATAAGGTCATTTTTTGAAGCATTCTAAACCTTTGCGAGTACTTTTTTGTCTATTTGGCTTGAATGTATGTTTTTATATATTTTAAAGGATCGCCACATCCCTTACGCGAATACTGTTAGATTTGCCACAGTCTGGGATATCTTGACACAGTCTAGGAAACACTTCAGATAGAAACCAAAGGGTATATCTGGTATTTTTCTTGAATATAATAAGATAAAAAAATTAAAGTGAAAGAACGGTATATTTTTCTCGAATTCCAATGAAAGCTAAAAAGGTTTCAACCTACTCAATTTTTTTCGTAAGCAGTGCGTACAATAATAAGAAATAACTTTCGACCTTGAAACCCTAGTGGTGCTAAGTAATCCCAATGATGGTTTATCTTCCCTGTCCTTAATTAAATATATTGACCTCTACGAATACACCCAATGAATACTAATCTACTATAAAATTCCCAAGGGCACAATGAGTAATTACTTAATTATTTTTATTTATTTTTTCTTTACACTTTTTGGTAGTTTTTTAAGGTACTATGAAGATTTAGGCTTTAGAACTGTAATACATTTAAGCATTTTATCTTTTTTAAGAAATGAGGAATGTTAATATGAATTTAATTTTCAGAGATATTAATACTGCATAATATAGAAGAATTATCCTCAGTGGTTGAGAAGCTACGAGTAGATCAGAAAGATTCATTACTTCGTTATGCAACCACTTGGAACACCAATAGTAAACATTGTTTTCAGGCGCAGGTAAGAATTTCATTTTATTTAGTTTACTTTAATTAATTCAATTTATTTTTTCGTTTTGTAACAACATAATTAATTTAGTAATAACAATCTAATTTGACAAGTCTGAAGTTTCCACTGAAGTAACATAATGCAGTTGAGACCGTATTAAGTTTTCCTGACTTGTTTTCTCTCTACACTTTAATGGGAATAAAATTTCAAATGAATGAATTGGTCTTTAATGAATTAGGAAATGTAATTGTCAAAACCCACGAAGAAGGAGTCTTTTCTTTTCTAGGAACTTCGATATGTTTTCTGATTTCTTTAAAGAGTTTGAGAAAGTAGCCTACTTAAATAAAAAAATTTCGAGTATTTTTGAGACATTTTTATCGTGTTTTCCAAAATAATTTAGAAGCGGAATTAAAAAAAAGAAAACACTGATGTATTTTTAAATAGTATAACAGACATTTTAGATTTCCAAGAAAAAGTATATTTGACTTGTTTTGTGCCACACTTGCTAAATACTTTCACCATTAGCAAAGTCTAAAGAGTTATGTCGCTGACATCAAGAACCACTTTTAAAACACAAGATATTTACGAGCATCAGGATCTACTTAAAAGAAAGGTTGAAACCTTTATGAAAGGTTGAGTTAAACTGTCGCCACTAGATATTTAAAGAGTTTCGTTCAGAAAATGTGGAAATATTCTTCGATATATTAAAAGAGTATAAAAGATATATTAGATAAAAAAAATTTACGTTTACATCAAACCCTGTACCAGTCCATAGATAGAAAGCCTCAATTTATCTAAAACTACCAGCCAGGCAGAAAAAACCAAGTTTCAAATCTGACCTTGGGCAAAATTAAATGAATATGACGTCATTATAAGTATATAAGAAGGCCTTTCAGAGAGAAATTTTTAATAAAGATCTTAAAATGACAGAAGAAACAGCAAAGGAAGCTGCTCAAAGAGTTAATTCAAAGAGAAATTTTAGCATAAATCCTACAATGGCAGAAGAAACAGCCGAGGAAGCTGCTTAAAGAGTTAATGCCAAAAGGCTTGCGGCTAATAGAGAAAGTAAGAAAAGAAAGCGTGCCGAGGAATCACAACAACAGCGTGAAAACAAGCTTGTGTCTCAAAGAGAAATTACCAAAAGAAAGCGTGCCGAGGAAGCTGCTCAAAGAGTTAATTCAAAGAGAAATTTTAGTATAAATCCTGCAATGGCAGAAGAAACAGCCGAGGAAGCAGCTCAAAGAGTTAATGCCAAAAGGCTTGCGGCTAATAAAGAAAGTAAGAAAAGAAAGCGTGCCGAGGAATCACAACAACAGCGTGAAAACAGGCTTGCGTCTCAAAGAGAAATTACCAAAAGAAAGCATGCCGAGGAATCATAAGAGCAACCTGAAAATTATCGCCTGGCATTCAGGTACATCCCAGTCGATGATTATAGCTTGAGTAGATGTGTTCAAATCGGGACTATGTCTAAAATGTGTCCCTATTGCAAGGCCTTGAATTTTAATGGTGAAAAAATGGGAATGTGTTGCGCCTCAGGAAAAGTTAAACTTCCTCAACTGGCTGCACCACCAGAGCCATTGAAGACTTTGCTTACTGGAACTACGTCAGAATTTAAGCGTTTTTTGTTAAACATCAGAAAATATAACTCATGTTTCCAAATGACGTCGTTTGGTGCCCAAATCGAAAATCAAGATCAATTTATGCCCACTTTCAAAGTAAAAGGGCAAATTAATCATAGAGCAGGATCCCTTCTACCATTCTGAGGCAAGAATCATAAATTTTTACAACTGTACTTCATCAGTGATAGAAATTCTGAATTGAATGCACGTTGCGAAATTTCTCCCGACGTTGAAAGGACTATCGTTTCCCAATTGCAACATCTTTTCCACGAAAATAATAATTTATTGCGTCTGTTCAAAACAGCAATCGATTTGATGCCTACTGATATGCATAAAATTGTTATTTCCGCTGACAAAACGCCTACTGGCCAACATGTGCGTAGATACAATGCTCCAACTATCGACGAAGTGGCAATCGTTATGGTCGGTGATCAGTTTTTACCTCGAGATATTATTCTTCATTAGCGAAACGCTCAGTTGGTAAGAATTGCTGAAACTCATCGAAAAGAAAAACTAAAAAAAAGAAAAGAAAAAACTAAAAAAGAAAAAAAACTAAAAAAAAGAAGAAAAAACTAAAAAAGAAAAGAAATTAATAAAAAGAAGAAACCAAAAAAAAAAGAAAAACTAAAAAAGAAAAAAACTAAGAAAAGAAAAACCTAAAAAAGAAACTATATCTATATATATAAAAATAAGTTGTATGTATGCATGTTTGTTTGTTTGTGAGTTTGCATATGACGTCATTATAAGTATATAAGGCTTTGTATATGATGTCATTATAAGATGACGCTACAGACCGGGACACTAATGACGACCGGGACACAGAGAATATAAATGACGACCGGGACACTCAAAGAGAAATTACAGACCGGGAAACCGGGACACAAATGACAACCGGGACACAGGGAATATAAATGACGACCGGGACACTCAAAGAGAAATTACAGACTGGGACACCGGGACACAAATGACGACCAGGACACAGGGAATATAAATGACGACAGGGACACAACTACAACGGGGACGCCGGGGGGCACAGGGGGGATATATAAATAAGGCCGGGACACAGGGAATGTTCGATTAGCAATCACCATCAACAAAGCTCATCACCATCAAAAAATTATAAATATTTTCTATACAAAAGTACACTTTTAAATATTTATTCACCCGTTAAAGTCATAGTATTTCGGTGTCTTTTGTATAGATTGACTAAAACCTGCTATCTATGTTTGTTTTTTACATGGACACTTAAAAGAATATTTTTAAACATTTTCTATGAATTTTTCAGAGAAATTTGTTTCTAGTCAGACCTCCACATACCGTTCTGTATTTTTGTCAGAATTATCGTGTGTATTACCGTACTGACTACCATGTTTCTAGTCAGACCCTACCCTTACCTACTCGAAATTTTTTTAAAAAAGCTAAATATTCTTTTCAGATTCTAAATTTAGAACTCTTCGTATATAGTGGAAGTGGATAATGAAATATTCGAGCAACATCATCATAGTTAAAGTTATTGCAAAAAGAAATTTATATGGGATAGATGGCTTTGACATAGAAAACTATTTTGGATCTTTATTTCTGAGCTGCGGTCTTGAGAACTTGACTTGAAGAAAATAGTAGAATTTATCAAAAGTTCTTTATATCCCATCAAAATTAAAAATATCAAATTATAAAACCCTATTATCTATTATTAGATAATAATAAAATCTATTATTATATTACGCTATTATTTTCTTACAAGAGGGCAATTAAGTACTTGCATTAGAATCAGTACATATATTATGCATATCCATTTGTCCAGAATCCTTCAAGGAATGGCAAGAAAGACATGTTGATTGGAATATTTTTGGTGAAGATGAACGACTAATAAAAAAAATATGAGGACATAATGTGGCAAACAAAACAAATTATTATTCTTAAAGTATTTCAAGGGGACGGTAACTTCCCCTGCAGAAGGAGAAAATGTGTCTGCCCCATGATATTTTATTATTTATATGATATGAACTGTATATAATAAGTTGGCCTTTTCTATCTCTTTTTTAGGCTGTTTTATCATGTCTTCTTCGTTCTATGACTCCTGATGAGTTGCTGGAGTTACCGAATTTCAAAGCATGTTTGGAGGGGTTTATCCCATACACAGAGAGGCACATGGCAAGGCTGAATCGTTTACAACAGTCCTCGACATTCCTCGAATATGCTTCTTCGCAAGTTAAATTATCAGCTATGAATTTTGTTAAAAAAGAGGAAATAGAGTAATTTTATTCTATATATGTATTGTTTTTAAGTTTAATGCTTCGTAGTTTGATTTTTGCGTGTCTTTTTATTAACCTTGAATAAAAAAAAACTATTGCTGACCAATGGTCTACGCAGCGTAAGTACCAATCTCCTGATTTTCTACCTTTGGTCGGTAGAGTAGTTCATGGTTGGGGGCAAATCGTCTGACACTGCGCCTGTTTTTCCCATAAATTTTTCATAGTACTAATTTAGAGCTTTGGGTAACTCAATTTAATTAAATAAAGAAGAGAACCTTTCATCACTTCAGTATTTATTCACTATTTGCCTTACTTGTCCAAAATTTGTTTCGGTGAGTAATATCATTATGATAACGCTATTAGGTTTTTTGTCTGACTCTAAATTTTTGCTTGTCAATAACTCTGGTATATTGAATGCCTTTGTTTTTCTCTGCCATATTTTGTTCTTTTTTCTTCCATATTTGGATCGCAAGACAACATAGTATCCATCCTACTGTTTTATCGAGCCACGTTACTTTCAGCGGCATTTGTATCTCTTTTAAATCTCCTTTTATTATATTTTAGAATGTTATCTCTATTTTAGCGCTGTTTTTGCGTAATACATACTTTGGATTCTTGGCACTGATACTTCTATCGTTTTTCTTTCGTTTTACTGACCCTCTTGACATCATCACAAGTTACCACCTTGAACTGTTGAGGTGGCATAACCTAACACCACTTACATTCTGACGCTATAACGTCATTATGTACTGACGGTCCTGGTGTCATTATAAATAATGTCACAAAATAGTTTTTTTTATACTTTTACCGTCATATATGGCTGTAAGCTACGATTATAACGTCCTTCTTCATCCGTATACGGACTTGTATAAGTCCGTATAAGTCTGTATAAGTCGTATAAGTCCGTATACGGACTTGCAGTTTCTTGTCAAAAATTGATTGTATTTTAAAGTTTTGATTGTATTGTAACTATAAAAATTATAAAACTTTATAACTACAAAAAATTATAAAATTATTAACTATTGTAACTAAATTGTAACTATAAAATTATAAAACTTTAAAGTTTTGATTGTATTGTACTATAAAATTGATTGTATTTTAAGTTTTGTTGATTTTAAAAGCACACAGAAGTAGCAAATTCCTATAAAATGAGCCCCTAAGAAACTTCCTATGACGTTTCAGTGCCCCACTAGCGGTGAAGAAGAAAAAAATAGAAGACTCATCAGTGCTTTCCATGCAAGAAGTGTTTTTCTTGCTGTTCAAGCCAGGGGACTTCAGGGGATTCTGTTCATCTTCAATTTGAAAGTGGTGCCTGCCTGCTTGCCTGCTAGAACGGAGCTTTCTACTCGAAAGCAGAAACATGGTTTGATGAAACGAAAGCTTGGCTGCACAACTTCAGATACTCCTCTCTGACATAGGCTATATAACTCCACTTAGTTTTTCGACCATTCTGTCTGACAATGGTCGACAGTTTTTGACCATTGCGATTTCAAGGATGTACTTTTTACTTCGATGCAATTTGGTTTCGAAATAATTAATTTGGATTACTCTTGGCCAAACTTCGTCCTTTATTAGGTTGCAGCTGTATTTGCAAGAACGATGATTGTACAATAGAAATTGCTAGCAAACTCGTCTTTGATTTCTTTAATTTTTTATTTAGTTTTAGACATTACTTTCCGCAGCAAAAGAAATATCGCAAGGTAGGCTTGAATAGGCTTGAATGGCTAGGCATAGGGAGTATGCATCAGTGTACTTTTTCAGAGTACTTTTTACAGAGACTTACTTTTTAACGTTAGGGTTGTTAGGATGCTTTTTACATTTTTTTGTATTTTCTTCTTGTGTATGAAGAATTATGGTTAATAGTTTTTCTACATCTTTTATATTATTCGAGATTGGCTAAATTCACGACATTAAATTGTTAAATAGGCAGGATGTGAACATTGTTTGACCTATCCGATAAGTGGCTGGGCGCAGAGAGGGATTCTCAATGCAAGGAATCGTTGATTAAAAGGTCATTGTCCGATTAAAAGTTCTACCTGATTTTCACTTTTTTTTATTCGAAATTAATTAAAATAGGAAGGCCGTGCCGTGTAAGAAACTGTTTAGTTTTTGCTGCTAGGTTCGCAGGCACATTTCTTGCTATTTTGTGTTTTTGCTTGTGTATGGAAAATCCTGTAAACACGTTTTCTTGATCTCACACTCTTTCCCGCTTTAGCAGCCAGTGCTAAAGTGGGAAAAGAAGTTAACAGCCTGTTCAAATAGTCTCTATGTTTTGTAAATGATATTTCAGGTAATTATTAGGTAAGGATCTTAAGTAGTTGTATTTGGTCCAGGTGATTGGTACTGATACCATGTAGAGCGAGGTATTAAGGAGGGGATATCTCCCTTTACATGCGGTAGCATTTCTTTTCGTTTTTAAGTTCCAATGTTCCTCCCTAGTTTCAGTTGAAAAAACTCGTTTTTTTCTATTTAATTTATGATCGTTGTCAAATAATACCGGTAAATTTGCCATTCTCCTCCGTGGAAAATTCTCCCCTCTCCAAACAAAAAACTCTCCATGGAAAGTTCCTCCTGCGTCAAGCCTTCCTCCACCACGACAAATCCATCCCTGCTGAAAATTCCACCCAGAAATTCTCTTTGGCCTACTTTCGTCTGAAAAAAGACTTGTTTTTCATTTAAATCCTCACCTTTTTTCAAATCATGCCGTAAAAACCCCTCAACGGGAATTTTTCTGGAAATTCCATCATTTAAGTGGATTGTCTCTACCGCAGGTAATTCTCCCATGAAGAATTCCCGCGGAAAATTCCTCCATGGAGAATTTCTCCTGAAGAAAATTCCGTCATGAAGAATTTCAGTTATGCTCTCTACCGAAATTTTACCAAATTTTATATCTTATTTGCATAATTTACGTCACATTCGACCCTTGCATAGATGATTCACGCTACGTTGACAAAAGTGATGCAGAGGCAATCTAACTGTTTATATTAGCTCACGCATCCAAAGGGTGAAATCAGCAGCATTTCAATGTTTTCCCCTAATGATGAAACAAAAAAGCAGGTTTTTCCAACTGAAAGTAAGAATTGACATTAAAACTTAAACGAACATAATTTATTAAAACATGGGGAGGATACCCCCTCCAAAATACTTCGCTTCTCCAGAATACTTCACGCTAACGTTATTTAGAATGTTCAAAAAGTTATTGTATTCTAATTTAACACACATTGTGTTTCACTTTTCGTTCGAAAAGTATTGAGATACAAAATCATACTTTAGCGTAAAGAGCGAAGTATTTAAGAGGGGATATCCTCACATCCTACCACTGAAAATTCCCCCAGAGAAAATTCACCTCCCGAAAAATGTCTGTTTACTTCCCAATAACAAATGCTATGTGTAAGCAATAGGCAATAGGCTTTTCTTTTTGAATTAAATTTAAAAAACAAGTTTTTGAACTGAAAGTAAGGAACGACACTAAAACTTAAAACGAACAGACATTATTCCGTATATGAATGGTGCTGTTGCCTCCTCAACGCCTCGCTCTATAAACTAAAGTTTGACTCTTTGTCACAACTCTACTTATTAAAACAATAAAAAATTGAGCGCAAAGAATGAGGCATTGAGGAGGGGACAACCCCTTTTCATATACGGAAAGTGGAAGTGAGCCACAACGTAGTAAGTATATTTCTGTTAGTTTTAAGTTTTAATGTTGCTCCTTACTTTCAATTAAAAAAACTTGTTTTTTGTATTTAATTTCTGAACGTTTTTCAACTAATGTAGGTTCGAGTTTGGCTCACCGTGCATGAAAAATTAAAACCAAATTTGAAAATTAATCGTGGAAGATTTATTCTTTATATGAAGAGTTGCCCCCTCCTCATTACCTTACTGTGTACGCTAAAGCTGTTAGCACTTCTTAAAAAGCTTACTGCTCTAGTAAGCCCCCGTTCTTCAGTAACGCTTAATAAATTTGGACAAACAGTCAAAGTTTAACGTAAAGAGCAAGGTATTAAGGAGGGGGACACCTCTTCTTCATGGAAGGGGAACCTTTTATTTATGGAGGGGGAACCCTCCCCCACACGGAAATCCCCTTCGGTGAAAGTTCATCCAACGTAAAGTAAACCTTCCCCCCCTCAAATTCCCTCCAGACAGTTTCATCCTCGCTGAGAATCCCCCTCCCTGTATAATTGCTTGCGGACGATTCAGCCTGAAAAATTCTCCTTTGTATTCTTTCATTTGAATAAGATTTTAATCTTTAATTGACTTCTCGGTCACTCCAGAAATGTCCCCTACCGTGGAAATTATTTCCCATAAATCAAAACACGCGGAAAATAGGCCCCAAATAATACCGCCGGAACTTCTCCGCATGGAAAATTGACACAAACCGTAATAACTCCGGGCCGACACTGATGTTTTTTAAAAAAATTTTATTAAAATATTTATAATATCCGATGCTACTACTACTACTACTGACTACTCATCGCAGCACCAAACCGCCTGAAGCCATTGACAAATTTGGGCTATATATTTTGAAACAGACTTATCTATCTATCTATCTATTTGCACATTAGAGGCGGAGGGGTAAAATATAGCGGGTCTGGATGCAAAATGTGTTAGGCACAATTATTCTGTATATTATGGAGCAAGAATTGTTTTCTGACTTCAAACTGTCCAAGTGCTTTAATCCCCCTCCCTTATTTGTAAGTATATAGCACAAATTATATATTTCTCGTCTATTCTTTCACTTGTCTTTGTCTTGTCTCGTGCTAAGGTGAAAGAAACTAACGAAGACACCGGTGTGTTCTCGACTTTTACACAGCGTAAACATGAGTGAGTGGCGCATAATGCACAAGTGCCAAAATTCCTTCCCCCCACGGAAAAAAACAAAATACAAATAAAATTTCTTATTTTCCGCAAAAATTTCTTATTTCTGCAAAAAGCATTATTTTCCCGGGGGGTGGGGTATTTTCCTTGGGGGAGGGGGAGTGAACGCCTAGAACCATGAAGAGGATACCCCCTTCACAATACCTCGCTCTTCACGCTAACGTTATTTAGAATTTTCAAAAAGCTTTTTATTCTAATTTAACGAACCTTGTGTTTCATTTGTTGCTCGTAAAAGATGGGGATACAAAGTTGTTATCAAAATGTTAATAATATTCAAAGAAGTGTAGAGTGTCCCCACTCTGCATCCACCGATATTCTTTCATAAGGGAAATCTGGCTCATGACAAATTCCTTCCCCCACGGAAAATTCCACCGTGGAAAACTCTTTTCACGTCAAAATACTCCTCCTCCTCCAGGGAAATTCCCGAAGACGAATTCTATTCTAGCTGAAAATTCCACCCAGAAACTTTCTTGTGGACGATCTCAGGTGAAAAATGTTTCTTGCGCACTTTCATTTAAAAAAGACTTTAATTTTTGATTGTTTTTCAAATCATGCCCGTAATCCCTCCTTGAAAAGTTTCCCAGCAAAAAGCCTGCAAAAGGGTATTTTCCAGCAAAGGTTTCTTTGGGGGGGAGGGGTGCCAAAGAAACTTTTAAAGACGTATCAAAAATGTGAAGTTGATATCTATTCCCTTATGATTTCTAGGTATATTTCTGGTCCATGCTGTTATTATGAAAGTAAAGAATAATATTAAACGCCAAAATGACCAGAATTCATTCCATACAAGAGGGTGATTGCCCGTTCCTTATCCATATCTCCACCTCGAGGTCAATGAAAATTTTGGAGTGTGCTCATTAGATCAGAAATTGAGAGCTCTAGTCCCTTTTTTGAAGTCCAAAGGGATTGGAGATCAACCAGCTACGTGGGGTGATGTTTTCTGGGGGGGGGGTATTTTCTGTGTTTTCCAGGATGGGGTATTTTCTGGGGAGGGGAAATTGCTGGCCATCGAAAAAGGACAAAGAAAGATGAAAAAAAAATCGCTAATATCTTTCGATACGTCAAACGAGGCATTCTCAATGCCGGAAAAGAACAGAAACGTCTAACGATAAGAAAACAGGAATTACAACTAATCAAGTGAAGAAGGGAAGGGGAAAATCAGAATTGCTCGTCAACGTCAACCTTATTCACAAATCCACCTCATGGTCAAAGAAACTTCGATGTGTTCATTAGATCAGAAATTGAGAGTTCTAGTCCTTTCTTTGAAGTCCAAAGGGATTGGATACCAACCAGCTGTGTGGGGGTGCCGTTTTCGGGGGGGGGGGGGTTAAATGCCGGCCGCCGAAAAAGGATAAGGAAAGATAGAAAAAAGACCGCTAATATCTTTAGATGCGTCAAACGAGGCATGCTCAGTGCCGATAAAAGCAAAAAAAGTACAGAAACGTCTAGCAATAAGAAAACAGAAATTACAACTAATCAAGTGAAGAAGAAAAGGGGAAAATCAGGAACTGCTCGTCAATAAAACTAAATATGTGAAATTAATATCTACTCCCTTATAATTTTTGGGTATATTCCTGGTCTACCCTGTTATTATGAAAGTATAGAATAACACTACACTCCAAAATGAGCAGAATTTATTCCCTACAGGAAGGGAATAATTACCCCTTCCTTAACCACAAATCCACCTCGTGGTCAAAGGAACTTCGGAGTTGGCTTGTTAGATCAGAAATTGTGAATTCTAGGCCTTTTTTTAAAGTCCAAAGGGATTGGATAACAACTAGATACGTGGGGGTGACATTTTCGGGAAGGGGGAGGTATAATTTCCGTGGGGGGCTATTTTCCGGAGGCGGGGGGGGGGGGGGGGGAAATGCTGGCCACCGAAAAACCACAAGGAAAGATAAAAAACCGCTAATATTTTTAGATGCGTCAAACGAGGCATGCTCAATGTTTATAAAAACGAAAAAAGAACAGATACATCTAGCAATAACAGGAAAGAAAACAGGAATTGCAACTAATCAAGTGAAGAAGAGAAGGGGAAAATCAGGAATTGCTCGTCAATAAAACTTAAAGTAATTGAAATCTAACCTGCATTAGGCTGGACTCTTGTTACCTGGATGGAGTTGGAGTAGCTTAAACAAACCAATATTTCAAGAATATCAAGAGAGGGCTCGTTCCAGCGAATTTCAAAAATACTAGTGCACTTTTAAAGTTCTAATGCGAAAATACTGGCGGGCAGCTAACCTCTCTCTCATGCCCTTTTTTACCCAAAGTCATCCGAACAAAATTTTGAGATATCCATTTTGTTCACCTTAGCTGAAATATCAAATGAGTGTGCCTCCGAACAGGGTCGTATCCGTTTTCTCTTTTTCCGGGGGGAGGATTACAAAAAAATC
Source organism: Artemia franciscana (assembly GCF_032884065.1). Classification (NCBI taxonomy): domain Eukaryota; kingdom Metazoa; phylum Arthropoda; class Branchiopoda; order Anostraca; family Artemiidae; genus Artemia; species Artemia franciscana. The sequence goes on from NC_088882.1 coordinate 12,470,205, forward strand.
TTTAAAAAAGTATCAAAACTTGTTTATACTCATTTGTGTTACGTTTTTACGAGTTTGGTAAACATTTGGTGGGGGAGTAAATAACTCTAGCCCTCCCCTCTATTTGGGTATGGCCTTGCCTCTGGAGATAACAACCCCCCCCCCCCCATAACCTGACGTAAGGGCTGTAATTTATAAATTGCCTATTGTTTACTTATAGTATTTGTTAGTAAACAGACATATTGGGAGAAAAGGAATTTTCTGTGGGGGATTTTCCATGTGCGGAATTTTCTATGGGCAGGGAAGTTTCCGGGGATGAACTTACAAAGGAGAATTTGTCCAAACTCCTATACGAAATTTGTCTTACTTTCTCTTTGCCAATTCAATTTTTCATAAAGAGATGTTCTGGGGAAATTGTCATGACCTCCCTCCCACACAGCATCTGGGGGAACAGCTATAAGTTATGTATTTTGCCTATTGTTTATGTATAGTGATTGTTATTTGGAAGTAAACAGAAAGATTTTAGGGAGGGGGAATTCGCCGCGAGGGGATTTTCAATGGGAATTTTAAATGGACAGGGGAGTTGACGGAGATGAACTTACAAGGGAGAATTTGCCAAAATTCCTACGCAAAATTTATCTTACTTTCTCTTCGCTGATTCAATCTTATATCTGGAGGTGTTCCGGGGAAATTGTCCAGGGGAAATTTCCCAAGAGGTTAAAATTGTCTGCAGGATTTTTTCGTGGGAGGGAGTGATTCCCCACGGGAGAAATTATTTTATCAACAGGCTAAAAACCCGGATTGGAGCCTGATTTCATCGATTAAGTTCAGCTTGTTGTCTGCTAGAACCGCCCCCACGACCAGGGGTGTTGTGGGCTAAAATTTATGTACCAGTAGGCATTTGAATGTAATATTTTTATAGCAGAAGGAGAAACATTTAATTGCCAGAAGGTATTGATGGCATTTAATATGCATTTAGCGTTTAATATACTATAAGGAGGCTAAAGGTTTATTTCTAATTGAATAAAAATGAAGAAGTAAAATTCTTTTTATAATAAATAAAATTGAATAAGTAAAATTTGAATACTGTAATATGTATTTCCATTTCAATGCTGTAATAACTGGTAAAGAGAATATTTGTAATATAATTCGCTTTCAGCGAAGCGCCACTGGTGCAATTGGCCTTAGGTTTTTTAAGTTAGGAAAGGAGGCAGTAGCTAAATTCTTGTTTGTAGTGAAACTAAGTTTGTCGTGAACGCTCTCGGGATGAAATAAGGTTAAAGTAAATATTTGATGTATAATAATGTCAACTGCTGGAAAGCCAATCAGTTCAAAATTTTATTTTACTGTAATTTAATTTTTTTATTTTCAATGTTATAATAAGTATGTAAGAAAATGTTTGTAATAAAGTGCCATTTTCAGCAAAGCGCCAATGACACAGAGTGCAAGTCGCAGCAAAAATTTTTGCATATCGGTAATAAGTGTTCCGTATGGATTGACGCTATGTGAGAGACAATATTTCCCACAAGCGCGATCTATTCCAGATTTTGAGAGATACAACAGCAGTGAAAATGTTTGAAATAATAAAACGTTTGAATGACCTCTTCTATTTGACAGTTTACCCTTAAGCCGATCGGATAGATCTATAGATTGATTCGGTCAACGGGCCTCTAGTGGATGTAAGCGTCTGGTTGTAATGGATACAAAGGTATTTCAGAGACTGGGACTGCTGGATTCTAATACTATCAATGACGATATTGGCAACCGCCGGATTGGCACCGTTAAAAACATAAATCCTGTTTGTTTTTTTTTCAATGCTGACCCATAGTCCTATTATTCTGTGTATTGTCACCATGAGGTGAAGATTCTTTTGTATACGCAGGCGAGATCCACGCCCTCTTTAAAAATGTCCCTCAAATGACTCTAGCTACGGATTACATTTCAGAATTGAACCTGATGGGGCTTAGAACGGATCTTTGTCGAACTCCCTTGGAAGCATGAATGGACTCTAGAAGCTTTTGCCTACAGTGTTTGCGATTTTTTTCATCCCAAAACAAGACGGGTGTGCGAGTGGTAGCATCAATCCTGGAGAGTTTGGACAATGTTGGGATGTACAGCTGAGTTTAAGAGGCAGCAGAGTTCTTGCAAATGGAGCAGCAAAACTAAGCAAAAGGTAGCAGCAAAACTGACCCTGGAGACAAATAGTGGCTTTTTGACCAGAGATGCAGTTGTTATTGTGTCTCTTTAGTAGCTGATGGTCATTAGATGGATAATGTTTAAACATACTGTTAACGTCTCAGAAATGTATCCTATTAACCCCTGGGTTTCCCGTACTATCCAAAATACCTGTTCTACAGACAATTCCAAAGAGACCAAAGGACCTTCGCGGGGGTTCATGAAGAAAAAATAAAAGGCACCTCAGCAAATTAGAGAAGAATAACGAATAAATGATTATTTGGAACTTTTAAAGAAATACACAAATTTTGCTTTCTAATCCTTGGGGAGAGGAGAATCATTACCCGTTCAAATTCTTCTAGTCCCATACCGTCGTATTGAAAAAAGTGGTATTATCATCCTTATTAATATCATTATTATGATTGCGACTACAATAATAATTCTTGTTATTGTTATAAGTAGACTTATCAAACAGACACAAAGATTAGGCCAAAGGGCCCTTTGGTTTAATACCTTCCGTCCTAAAAGAACTGTTTTGCGATTTGCCAGGTGACGGGCATTACCCACCACAACTACATCCTCTAGCTTAACATTCAAATTTGTGAATTGTTTCTACCTGATGCTTAATTCTGGCTGATGGTTCTTCAATCACACGTTTTCTTGTTTCGACGGCCATCTGACACCCTTGACAAAATAGCGGATGAGCTCTTGTAACTCGCTCAAGAAACACACAAAATTACCAATTCCTGCAATGACTTCAGCAGCCATTTGTATCCCTATTTCAGAAACTTTAAGACCAAAGAAGATTTTTCGTCTTCCTGTGATTAAGCTTTGGAATTTCTTCCTTTGTTGTATATATCCAACATTTCTCTGCCAGTTTTATTCCGCCCTCTCAAGGGCCAATTTCATTATAGCTGCTATCCGGCAATTTTGAGTAACAAGAACTGTATGTTCCAGTTTATAAAAAGTCATTGCTGCCACAGCCTTAGGCACTTTATCTTTGAGTTTGCTGCTTGTGGTTCAAGAATGTCCCAGAACCTATGTCTGTTTAATACAGTTACTATTAGTTACTAGTCTATTTTATACTTCTTACCTCTCCAATTCCTTTTTTCCTGATCAAATAGTTCGTGGTAACGAACCGTAAGTAAGGAGCGACCCGGCTCAGTAGTAACCGAAACTATAGAAAACGGATCTAATAAAAAAGATACATCCAAAGAATCGGATTTTATGTTACTGCTATTACTGCTACTAATAACTCACTGCAGCACCAAGCCGCCTGAGGCCAACACAGCTACGCACGCTCTTCCTCCAAACTATTCTATTCAAGACCTCCCTCTTTACACCCTCCCAGGAAGTTCCATTTACTTTAAATCTTTATTTATGACATCCTCCCAACCCAAAAGAGGGCAACCTGCTTTCCGTGTAGCCCCAGACGGTTGGCCCAAAAGGACAATCTTCGGCAATCTCTCATCTATCATCCGCAGAACGTGACCTAGCCATCTTACCCTTTCTTTCATTATAGCCCTAAAAAGTGGTATTGAACAAGATATTTCGTACAGCCTACTGTTTGAAATACGGTCAGTCAGCCGGGTACCCAGAACAATCCGTAGACAATTTCTCCGGAAAACATCTGGTAAATTTTCATGCACTTTTCGGAGCGCCCATGCTTCAGAGCCATATTTGACCACTGTCATCACTGTAGCTTCCAGTATTCTAATCTTGGTTTGCAAAATTATCTTCCTATTCTTCCAAACTTTTTTTAACTGTAAAAAAAAAAACCCAAGCCTTAGCTATTCTACTTTTAACGTCTTCGCTGCTCCCACCGTCTTTACTAATAATACTGCCAATGTAAGTGAAGCTGCCCACCTGATCAATTTTTTCGTTACCCAACGTCACCTTTTCACCTTTACTTATTCGTAGCCTTGTCTTAATTTTCTTAGTGACTTAATCTTCTTAGCATTAATTTTCAAACCTATTCTATTACCCTGAACTCGCAAAACCTCTAAAAATTTATTCATTTTGCTCACACTTTCATTTAATATGCTTAAATCATCAGCATAATCTAAGTCCAGGAAAGTTTTTCCTCCCCATTCGATTTCGTGGTCTCCAACTGCCTTTCCTGTGCTCCTTAGACAAAGTCCATCAAAATGTGGGAGGATTTTTCATTGAGGAATTACACATTTTACACATGGCGGGATGCAGAAAGAAAAAGTAACAATAAATTTCTCCGAATTAAAGAGTATCTATGGGGCTCTTGTTCGAGGATTTAGGACCATCCTAAAAAATAAAGTAATAGACTATTAAACACAGCCCCTGTCCGATAGTTCTTAGGGGTTTGAGGGCCATGGCCTTCAAAAATAGTTATAGGCTTTTCGACACGATGAAAATAATATATTGTTTTTCAGGCTAAAACCAAACCATTTCAAAGGGGAAAGTAACTGGGACTGTTAGAGTAGTTTGATAGTTCTGAAAGGGGGGAAGGGCTGAGGGCCCTAGTTTTTAAAAAGTAGTTATAGGTTTCCTAAACGTGATGGAAAAAATTAATTCTTTGTCAGATTTATTCCTTTTTCCAGGCTCCTGTTGAAATACCGGCGGAGGAGGGTGAGCAATAAGGACGAAAACCAAATTGAGTTGATCAATTATTAGAGGACTGGTTTGGTGAGGCATTGACGACCATACAAATGGACGAGATTAATAACGCCCCTCTCGTAAGTAAAATCGCAGTTATTGAAAGTGAAAATCAAATTTTTTTCATCAATATTTTCCAAAAAGAACGGAGAAGTCCAAGGGGTAGTTGGCTTTTCAACTTAGGAAAACTATACCATTTTGGAAGGGGAAATAGCCGAATTGTTGGGGGACTTGTTCGATCCTGCTGCTGGGAGCCTTGATCCTCGAGAACAAAACTGGTTATTAAACTCTGCTAAAATAATGAATTCTTTTTAAAGTTAACAAAAATGCACCATTTCAAAGGGAAAATAACTGGGACCGTTGGGGGTGCATCTTCGATAGTTCTGAGGGAGGGGGTTTGAGGGCCCCGACCCTCAGAAATAAAACTGGCTATTAAAAACTGTTAGAATAATACATTCTTTTTCAGATTAAAACCAAATTATTCCAAAGAGGGAAATAACTGGCAACTGGGACTTCTTGGAGTGGTAGGGGGTTGAGGGCCCTGAATAATAAAAAAACTGATTATTAAACACAGTTAAAAAAATATATATATTTTAAGGTTAAAATCATAACTGTTTCAAACAGAAAACAAGTTGTTAATATTGTTTTTAGTCTCATCTAGCGACATTATTGCCAGAATCAACTCAGAGTGCCAACAATCTTTATGATGACATGGAGAATCCTATCCTGTCGCCGCCACCAGCACTTTCTGACAGTCTCTGGGCCCACACCGAGACGCAACAACCCCCAGAGGAGAGTGAACTGGAAGGGGTAAACTTATTGTGTGAGGGGGTGAGCCCAAATAGTGTAACTCCCCCAACTTTGATCTAGACAGTTTTGCGGCCAATCTAAGCCTTGATGCCGAATTTCTGGATCAGCTACTAGGGGACTTAAGACAAAACACCGTCGAGAGACCCTTTTTTTCCTCATTGGTTCAATGGGCTAGAGAAACGCCAGGGCAGAAGGAAAAAAATAGTGCAAATTATGGGTTCCCAAAAAGAGGGCAAAAAAAGTTTTGAAGCTTCAATTATAAGCTCCTTTCCCATTACCTTACCGTTAACTCTTGAGAGACAGGAAAACACCGTCAAGAGACCCTTTTTTCCTCATTGGTTCAATGGGCTAGAGAAACGCCAGGGCAGAAGGATAAAATAGTGCAAATTATGGGTTCCCAAAAAGAGGGCAAAAAAAGTTTTGAAGCTTCAATTATAAGCTCCTTTCCGATTACCTTACCGTTAACTCTTGAGAGACAGGAGAACACCGTCGAGAGACCCTTTTTTCCTCATTGGTTCAATGGGCTAGAGAAACGCCAGGGCAGAAGGAAAAAATAGTGCAAATTATGGGTTCCCAAAAAGAGGGCAAAAAAAGTCTTGAAGCTTCAATTATAAGCTCCTTTCCCTTACCTTACCGTTACCGTTAACTCTTACATTACCGTTACCGTTAACTCTTACATTACCTTACCGTTAACTCTTGAGAGACAGGAATGACACATAGAGCGTCTACAACTGGCACAAAATATGCCAATACAACTGATCTTTAAGCTAGGTTAAGCTAACTGATGTTAAGTTAGGTTCATTTGACTTCAGTAAGGGTAGCATGCTTGATTACCGTACAGGTCACCAAAGGAATATTGACGTGCGGACTTTTTGTTAATTGAGCTTATAGTTTATTTCTTGATTAAATTAACTAATTGTATTTTTGACAATACTTAGTAAAGATTTAATAAATAAATTAAGTATTTATAAAATAAATTTAAACCTGTGATGCATTGAAACAGTCATTAAAGAATCCACTAAAGGGGTTATAAAATAAGATACCTAAGTAATAATATCATACAAAAAAAAATACAAGACATTTTGTTTTTAATCATAAACATATCCAAATAATTTCTGAAAGCAGAAACCTAATAATTTCGTAACAATTTTCAATTTAAAATAAAATTAAAATATATTGCAATTACATTTTCGCTTTTTTTCCGTAAGTGTCACGAACTTTTTAGGTTTAATGGGCAAAGAAAATAAACCCCTTACTGACTACTATCAACTCCTAAATAGGAATTAATAGGTGGAAATGATTTATAGATATGACTTATTTATCTGAAAGCTTTGAATCAGTTTGGCCTATAAAACGTAAAATGTTTTATAATATTTATCCGCAAGCTGACAATTGTCACCTGATAATATATCTATTAATTTGATAATTCCCTGGTCTTTGATAGTGCTTTTCACAGGTCTTCGTCCAGTTCAAATCTATGTAGTTAACTATGTAATAAGACCGTACAAGCAAACATAAGATATTACTAGGCTGATATTGAATAAATATGGTAGGAGTATATTGAATAGAAAACCAAGGAGCTATCCTTGGTTTTATAAGTTTATATCAAGGGTTAAATTTACCAAGCTTGACCAAGCCAACGTCTTTTGAGGAGGCAACCAATAACTACCATCGCGGGGCAATTGGGTTCTTGGATCGAGTGACGATTACTAAGAACAAGTTAAAAGTTAAGAACTTAGATATATTCCAAAATGTGTTTTTACTACTGATAGAAGTATTTTAAATTATATACTGTTTCACGAGATGTAATGAGGGCAAAAATATAATATATGACAAATTTGCTTCTTTTTTACAACAGAAACTGCCATTTTTTATTGGCATCAACTATGTTTGATGTCAGGATATAGTAACATTTTGTACTGGTCAAGATGCAGTTAGAAGAGTATTAGAGTAGTAGTAGGATTTAGTTGTATTTTGAAATTCATTCAGGATGAATCTGTTATTATGGCTTGAAGTTGCACCAAAGAACGTCCGCGACTAATATATGATAGAAAAGAATATAAGATAGTAAAGAGTTTTCTTTATTGTAATAGCATTCAACAAATAAATAAATATAATTACAGACGCACAGCCTCTAAAAAAAGTGCGGTAAAAAAATAAGCATTCAATAAACACATTTATACACAATATATCGGTTAAATTTGAGCTGATTTACATAAAGTTATTCAGATCATCAGACTGTGATGTTTCATATTCCATGCCATCATTTTTCCTATAAAAAGGGGTGAAAATCAAGAAAGCAAAGTATGCCTGAGATAGCTACCCAAATAAGGATCTGATTATCACCAGTGATTGATATTTTTGATCACATTTTCAAGTAAGTATGCTAATAAGCCATTTGATTTCTTCACTTTGTGCAGGCCTTAAGATTTCCTTTTAAATCGTACATTCATTGGGTCGTTTGCTAACTCCGAATATAAATGAATAGGATGCACTAACTCTGCTCTATAGTTAGTTACATGACCATCGTGTATCAGCTGTTCGGATTCTGTTGCTGTCCAAATATGGTTAGTTAAGTACCCTCGATGAGCGTACTCTCTTTCTACAAACCAGGCCTTGCGGCCTGTTGCACGGATTAAATGTTTTTGTATACGTTCTAATTCCTTCTGTGCATCAGAACCATAGTGAATACTTAATATACCTTTACCTGTATTCACCTTGATTTCTCGATACTGCTCCCCATCTAATTCAAAATCATGCACAGTTAGATTTACCCTGGAGCCTAAGCGATTTAATTGAGCTATATCATCACTCGCCCGCCAAACACCCTCTTTGAAGAAATAGAAGATATCTTGATGTCCATGATATGAGTTGACAGGATATTTAATGCTTTGGCGTAACAATCCTGTGAATACATCTCTGTTTATAACATCAGATCCTACTGAACTTTCAACTATTACGTTTTTTCCTTCTGTTGCTGCGACTAGTCCTTTGCCTAAGCAAAAACTTTGATGAGCAAAATGGAAGTTGAATATATCATACGGCTGAAGTAAATAACGGGGCTCAATCAACCTGAATATATCATCGTGAAATCTTGGAGACAGAAGGTTGCTGATGTCAGTTTGAATAGACGGGACAAACTGAGTGAATTTGTCAATTCCAATATATGATAGGTCGAGTATGCCATTATTACTTGAAGGAAGGTTTAGGTTGTATCCAAGAGCTTGTAGGACCTCAGGAATATCTGGAAATAGGAGAAAATATTAACATTAAGTCTTCTCATTAAATTCTTATTAGTGTTTCTAATAAGTTTCTAGTTATTTCTCGGAATTGTGCTCGGTCTCTTGCTGTTTAGTTGAATGGAGTTCTTATTTAATTCTTATTAGTGCCTCTGACAAGTTTTCACTTGTTTCTTGGAATTGTGTTTGGTCTCTTGTTGCTTGGTTGAATGGTGTTCTCATTAAATTCTTATTAGTGTTTCTAATAAGTTTCTAGTTGTTTCTCGGAATTGTGCTTGGTCTCTTCTTGTTTAGTTGAATGGTGTTCTTATAAAATTCTTATTAGTGCTTCGAGCAAGTTTCTAGTTGTTTCTTATATTTTTGTTTGGTCTCTCGTTATTTGGTTGAATGGTGTTCTCATTCAATTCTTAATAGTGTTTCTAATAAGTTTTCAGTTGTTTGTTGGAATTGTGTTTGGTCTTTTGTTCTTTGGTTTAAGGGTGTTTTCATTAAATTTTTATTAGTGTTTCTAATAAGTTTTCAGTTGTTTCTTGGAATTGTGTTTGGTCTCTGGTTGTTGGTTGAATGATGTTCTCACTAAATTCTTATTAGCGTTTCTGATCAGTTTCCAGTTGTTTGTTGAATTGTGTTTGGTCTTTTGTTGTTTGGTTGAAGGGTGTTCGCAATAAAATCTTCTTAGTGTTTCTAATAAGTTTCCTGTTGTTTCTTGGAATTGTGTTTGGTCTGTTGTTGTTTAGTTGAATGTTGTTATTATTAAATTCTTGTTGGTACTTCTAACAAGTTTTCAGTTGTTTCTTGGAATTGTGTTTGGTCTCTTATTTTTTGGTTGAATGGTATTTTCATTAATTTTTGTTAGCGTTTCTGATGTGTTTCCAGTTGTATGTTGGAATTGTGTTTAGTCTTTTGTTGTTTGGTTGAAGGATGTTTTCATTAAATTCTTATTAGTGTTTCTAATAAGTTTCCAGTTGTTTATTGGAATTGTGTTTGGTCTGTTGTTGTTTAGTTGAGTGGTGTTTCCTGCTCTAAGAACGAAGGGAAAACCAAACATTAAGATCTCTGTTATATCAAGTCTCCTAGGCACAAAAGTTCCTAGTCATGTAGACACTATTAAGAAATAAGTTTTAAAGTAGGAATGGCCATCCTAAATAGTAAATTTAACTAAATTTCTATTATTTAATTTAATGTCTAACACAGAGAACAATAGGTAAAATTAGAAATTAATATTGGTAGATTTTATTTTTTTAAATTATGAATGAATTTAATTATGAATTATGAATGAAGTATATACATCATCGTAAACAAATCTCTATTACTAAACTCATTAAAGTATTTTTGATGAATTGAAGAAAATTCGGGTCATATTTGTTGTTCTATAGCTTATAACAGAAACCTTAAAAGGGTCAATACTTTTCAAATGCAAGGCTGAACCCAGGAAGGAGGAGTTCCAAGTCCTTCCGGAAAAGTCATAGTTTGAAGAGAAATAAAAAAAAATTTCAATAGCAGAACTGGAGTTGTGAACAATCGTGGACTTGGTGATTTCTAAAAATGGAAGGGGGATACTGATCAAGTCAGTCTACGGACCAAATACTTCTATCGTAAAAACTGCAGCTAATCAAATCCTCACTTTTAAACCCCTCTACATTCCAATTTGAAGAATTTTTTTTAAAATATACGCTCAAGTCTTGTGTGGCTGGTGTCCTATAAATAATTAATTCTCAGTCTCACCACTATTGAACTTTCGGCTTACGGCACCTACGCAAGTGCAAAAGATTTTAAGCAGCGTTTTGTAATAACTCAACTTAAATAATCTTATAGGTGGATTTTTGTCTAAAACTATATGTAAAATATTTTATGCTTAATGGCAAAAAGAGATATTGAAATGGGGTAACGAACTATAAGTAAGTAGCTACACGGCTCAATAGTAACCAAAACTCCAAAACGAAATACTGGAACCAATATATACATAAAAAAAATCGAATTTTTACGGCGATTTCAATAATATAAGGTTAGTCTTACCCATCCAAAGTTACATGCCTAAGAAAATGTGTCTTAATTTTGAAAAAAAGGGAAAACCCCCTAAAAGTCATAGCATCTTAATGAAAGTGGCACCATCCGATTCAACGTATCAGAGAAGCCTGCCGTGGAGTTTTCAAGCTCTTATCTTCAAAATCATGGAATTCTGTATTTTTTTTTTTGCCAGAAGAAAGATCAAGAATGTATGTGTATTTGTTAGTTTCTTTTTTCCCCAGGGGTGACCGTATCGACCCAGGGGGTCCTAGAATATATCAAGAGGGCTCATTTGAACAGAAATTAAAACTTCTATTGCCCTTTTTAATTGACAAAAAATTGGAAGGCAACTAGGCCCCCTCCCACGCTCATTTTTTCCAAGCCAATCGATACAAATTTTGAGATAGCCATTTTGTTCAGCATAGTCGAAAAATATAATATTTTTCGGAGGATGACTATTATAGGGAGGAGGAGGATATAATATTTCTTAGAGGATGACTTAATCCCCCACAGTCCCAGGGAGAAGTACTGCAAGTTATGAAAATTGCCCATTGTTTGCACATAGTATTGATTATTGGGAGGAATACAGACGCTTTTAGGGTATTTTTTCTGTTGGAGGGTGGGTATGAGAGAGGATCTTTCCATGAAAGAAGGTTTTATAGAAGAAAGGAATTTTCTGTGAAAGGGGTGTCGCATTTGGCAGCATTATTCAAAAAACCATCAGGTATTAAATTAGAAAAAGGTATTTGCAACTGAAAGTAAGGAGCAACATTAAAACTGAAAACTAACTAAAATTATTACGTATATGAGGAGGTTTGCCTTCTAGTCAATACCTTGCTCTTTAAGCTAAAGTTTTTTTAAGTACTTTCAAAAGAGCTACTCGTTCTAATTAGACGGCCTCTGTGATTCAGGGGTCATTCTTAAAGAATTGGAACAAACTTCAAACTTTTGCGTAAAGAGTGAGGTATTGACTTCAAAGTCCTTTGCATTGTATTAGCTTTTCATAGTATTAACTATAGCTGTCATAGTGTAATATAGATTAAACACTATACTGGATATGAATGGTTTATGTTGTGTACAGTATAACAATAAACCATTAATTATATGTAAATATAAGATAATATGCCTACTATCGACAGGCTATTAGTTCGCTGGCCGTATCTTATGGACTTTTTTTATAATGAATTATTGAGAATTAACCAACATTTCTGGCGGTTTTTTCTTTAATGGTTACAGGTTCGCTTAAAGTACCTAAACTGGAGCAATTAAAAATTAGATGGCATTATCATTCATACAGATATTGCAAATTTTCCAGTACACAATGTGTGCAATTCACAACCGTATGCCTTTTTTTAAGACTTCTTTTTAATGATTTTTTAAGACTTTTTTTTTACTCTGAGCCACCGTAGTTTTATCGCTCAACAAAGATCCATTCCCATGGAGTAGAAATTTTCATCATTAACTTTTTTTAGATTGAGTTCATTAGTTAGGGATTATTGTGCATTTGTTGGGTATTTGAGGGAGAATTTTTACTCTTGGGTCAATAAAGAAGGGATTGACAGTTGAAAGTTTAAATAGTAAGTGGAAGCTGAATATTAGGTATTTTGGGAAGCATATCCGTTACGTGATGTGTCACAGAGATAGCTTTTCAAATAACTAGGAGGGTAAGGGAGGATGAAAACGATGAACATATGCATAATGGGTTTACCGTTTATTATTGTATTTGTATTTTCTTAGTTTTCCACTGAATATAGTACACCAATATAATATTTTACATTAGATGAAAAAAGACCTAAAACAAGCTCAACTCACCTTCTGCTTTTACTGGAACTTTCACTTCTCTCTTTAAGTTAATCGGATCATTTCCATTTACACGGTATAAATGCAGCCTCACAGGATCATATATATGTTTAAGAAATACATCATAATTTGGGGCCAGAAATTGTCCTAGTAGCGGATCATAGATTTGCCCCTGTGGAGAATGCACCAATCCCGTGGCCGGATCTATGATAGATCCACACCAATCGACACCAATATATATGTAAGGGTTTGAATCATAGACGACGTGTCCGTAAGGACTACGCACCATTTCACGAACTATTTCTCCATATTGGTTAAATAGTACAAGTGGAGTTCCAGATAAGTCTGTTGCTACATAAAATTTGTAACGCTGATACTGTATAAATATAAGATGCCCACGGTCATTGTAGGTATAAGAAACTAACCTAGCATCTCTCGAACTGTACATGTAAGTGACAAGATGAGGTCTCTCGAGATCGGTATAGAAGAACTGTGTCAAGTTTCCATGATGGTCTCTACGAGCGACTAATCTTCTATAATGATCATATGTGTATTTCACTTCAAGTAAGCCTTTTTTAACTGCTTTACTCAATAGTCCGCTTGAACTCCACTGGTACTTCTCTTCTCGTGCATTCTGCAGGACTCGTCCACCATCATCATATGCATAGAATCCTTCCCCAAGACGGGTCATTCTGTCTTGTTGGTCATGTTGAACTGGTATAGCGTTTCCACGATAGTTGAGCAGAGCAAGATTACCCCTGGTATCATATTGAAAATTCCAGGACTCGGGTGACTCAACTCCTATTAGTTGACCGTCTATGTCGTAGGTGTAATTCTTCACATTACTAAACGATTTTAAACCAACATAGCGAATATAGGTACGAGTCTGGTTGATTCTACCTGATTTGTCATATATGTATTCTGCTCGAAATAGTTCAGCATCGTTTATTGTTAAAGTGATTTTCCAGGTTCTAAGCTCTGAGTCAATTTGTCTTTGAAAAGCAGCTGTACCATCATACATTGAAGTTTCATTCAGACTTAGCTTTGAAAACTTGAAATCATTAATTTGACTTAAGCTATTCGTCTTATCTGAATATCTAAAAGTCGCTTCAGGCAAAGCTTGCCCTCCTATACGTCCTTTAATCCCCGCTATCCTCAAATTGTGATCATACCTAAAAAAGAATCTAGCATTTGCAAGACCCGTTTTTCCACCAAAATCGAATTTAATTTCAGTACACACGTTATTTGAAACACAGACATAATCAGCCTTGTATTCAATCTCTTTTCCAACGTATTTAGTTGTCATTGAAGAGCCATACGAAATAATATAGCGATCATAGCCTGAGACAATTTCTCGTAACCGATTTTGGCTATTGTATCTGTATACTGTACGACCTTGATCACCGGGAAGTAACGTGAGCAATAAATTTCCTTGGAGATTAAAATGGTGTACAAGCTGTTTTGAAGTTCCGCTATGATGATACACAAATTTGTAGTAATCAAAAGATGGTTCGATGGCAAAGTCGTGGGTGACACCACTGGGGAAAACTATTTCATGAAGTCCTGAATTGCTTTGGTAGTTGTAACGAAAATTTCTGCCACTGGGTAACGTCATCATAGAAATCTAAAAGAAATTTAGAATCAGATTTTCTCCTAACAGGTGTATATAAAATAGTATTGCTACAATATGCTGTACAAAAGCAAACTGGGGTGCCTACATATGATGGAGGGGAAGGCTCACCAGAATGATGGGTGGAAACATTTTTTTTCGCGTTTTCACCCGTTCTCCGCCTATCCTGTGAAATATTTCTTGCCAATTTTGTAATAACAACTATAAAAAGGACCATTGCAGATAATCATGATAGTGAAGGATTATTATTTTTGTTGTTGTTGTTGTTTTTCATTTTACTCAGGAACATACCTTGTTTCGGTTGGCAAAATAATACATGGGCATTGATTTACCCAATTTAATATGGAGATCTGAGATGTAAAACAAAAAAATGTTTTCAGGTTATCTCCAAGAAAGGGGGCGGGGTTCTTCAGGCAAATATTGTGCTTAATTGATGCCCCAAAAACCCTCTCGGTTTAGTGCAGGTAACATGTAGATGTAATCTTTTATCTTATGCTTTAAATATTTCCCAGATAAGAGGGGAGCTTTCACCCCTCAGCAGCTATATTGTCCACTCAGTCAAAATACATTCCTTCAAGAGAAGGGAGACAAGGGGGGGGGGTGACTAAGCCTCTTTATTGATATTAAAATCGGGGTTCTTCAGGCAAATATTGTGCTTAATTGATGCCCCAAAAACCCTCTCGGTTTAGTGCAGGTAACCATATAGATATAATCTTTTATCTTATGCTTTAAATATTTCACAGATAAGAGGGGAGCTGTCATCCCCTCAGCAGCTATGTTGTCCACTCAGTCAAAATACATTCCTTCAAGTGAAGGGAGACAAGGGGGTGACTTCTCCTCTTTATCGATATTAATCTGAAGGATTTCTTAAGAGGAATTAATAAATGTGGGCACAAAAATCACTTCAGGCTTAAATTTTAATGCAGGTAAAGTTTTTTGAATAAAATCCCATTGTATGTGATTACCTTCATATTAATAATTTTTTCAAGCAATGATTTTTAAGCAATAAACTTTCAATGATGACAAATTTTAAGGAAATCAATAAACAGTCAAAGATTTTCCATTAGCTGAATGTAATATTAAATCGAACATCCTGCCTGGTTTGGCTCTAGAATGCCATCCATACGGCACTTTCAAAAGACTTGTCAAAATTTCTCATTTTTGTATGATTTACCGTTTGTTATAAAATTTTTCTTTTTTATTATTATTATATGTTTGAGTTTCATTCGATCCGGTGTAGTTTGTGTGGGGTAATCAAAACAAATTCTCATAAATCATTGAATTATATCGTTTGTAGGTTGGTGGTTACACAGTAGGTGAATTCCCTCCCCTCCTTTACCGACAATAGAGCCTTGGTAGAGATTAGTGCCTTGTAGCTGCTGTGTAATCTTTGTTCTTTTACCGTTGGCTTTTTCTTGAACAGCATGTTTTATTTTGTCTTGGTGCAACTGTAGATCAAAGCAGGTTTGGTAAAAAGCAAATTAACTTACTAGCTCTCTCTCTCTCTCTCTCTCTCTCTCTCTCTCTCTCTCTCTCTCTCTCTCTCTCTCTCTCTCTCTCTCTCTCTCTCTCTCTGTCCTTTTCTTCCTTTTTCTCATTAAGATACATACTCAATATCAGCTGAACCGCCAACTCAGATGAGCTCTAGCTCAGATGTAGCAACCAAGACCAAGGATGGAAGGGAATAAAACTAGAGGTGTGCTCGTAAAGACCCCAGACTTCACGGTGGCTAGAGTCCTGAAACTCCCCAGTGGTTATGTATTCAAAAAATATATTCTAACTATTGGAGAGAATTTGGTATTTTTTAAAACATATTTGTATATCTAAAAATTTTCGGAAAGATAAATTTAAGAAAAGCCACCAATTCGCTGCTTCAATCTAAATATTTAAGTATTACTGCCACTTTAAGACTTTTCTTCCCCCTTTTTTTTTCTCTTGACAGATTCGTGTGCTATCAATAAGCTCCACTTCTCTAGAAATATTAAAATTCAAGATTTATTTTTTTTAATTCACTTATGTATGAATTTTAGCTGAGTCACAGGTGAAACATAGGGTCAAGACCCTCCGCAGAAATCAATTGTCCCAACCTACTTAGAAAAATGTTTCTGTATTTCCTTACAAAAAAAGAAAAAAAAAATCAATAAGAACCCCACTGTTAAATCAATTGGATTTTAATCCATGCTGTTAAATAAGTTTATCTTATTTCAACCCAATTCTGTGGGTTTTCTATTCTCTATTGGTTTAAATCCAATAAATTAGACTGCTGCCTCAATATGGGATAAACCTGCCACCTCCTCTCCCCTTTCAAACGCCTCATATTAAAAAATATCAGTCTAATTACAGCACAAAATCCAGGCTTTTAATATATCTAATTGTCATTTCGATTTTTTTGGCAATGTAAATGAAAAAAAAAAAATTACTACTTTAACGTGTGTATTTGAGTAAATAGTGCGACTTTAAAGACCTTTTTTTCGTGACAAGCTAGCATGAATTAAATAATCCCCCCCTTTTCAAGAAAAAGCAAAACTCAAAGTTTTGTTTTAATTTATGTACGGCAGAGCAATTTTTGACTTTGTAGCAGGTGGAACAAAGGATCAAGGCTCTTCCAAGAAACTCATAACGAGAGCAGTCAATGTGCTACAATTTCAACGCTTTTGGTACAATTTAGAGGTCCTACTACAATGCGGCGCATTTGGACATTTTTTGGTAGAACACAAATTTTCCTGTACATTTTGGTTTTACTAGCTACTTTCTAACTCATATATCTGTTAGATTTTTAGTGTATCGACAAAATTCCTTGTTACGACAAATCTTAACCGGCTATACAGATGGTGCAACTTGTCCTCTTGCTGTACAATTTTAGTCTGAAAACTGGCAGAGTCTTTTTCATAGAACTGGCAAAGGTGCTCGTAACCATTTCACGCTATAATAATCCTTCAAATTTCCCATCACGGAATAAAAATCTTGAAATTCCCCACTTTCAAAGGCAATCGGTTTCAAATTATTTTGTTTGTTTTTCCGTGAAGCAGAATTTTGTTTTATTTGAATTTTTTTTCCATTTAAAAGTTTTTTTTAAATTTTGTTTTCCATCTCCTGTCCCTCCAACTTGTTTCAGCCACATTATGATTCGTATGCATGATTTCTAATCTCTGTCACCGATTAAAATACTAAATTTTAGCCAAATCCATTGATGTTACTATTATCATTTCTAAGCTAAATTCTGTTGTCTGCAGGTAAACTCCTTTCTTCAAGAGATTCAAAATTTATTTAATAAGTCTTGCTTGGCCTTATTAAAGTGATTTGTCCAAAATCAAGTTGACCTGTTTAACAGCAAAATTGAAGCTTTGGCAGTTTTGTTTAATACCTTCCATGTTAGAGTTGAATCGGAATTAAATACAATAAAATCTGGCCCATACATACTAATTTTATCAAAAAATGCCATAAACACCGTAATTACTTGTGACTTCAGCATTTTCCCCAATTTCCATGCACTGTTCTGATTTTGCTAGGTTGCCAATCTAGCAGGCTAGGTTGCCAATCTAGGTTGCACGGTCGAAATTAGTTTTCTACTAGAAAAAACGTCAAAAAACGCAAAGTCGCCTATAGACTTGCAGATTAAAATAGTCTTGTGACGCAGACGGAATGATAGATATTCAAGCAAAAAATGAAAACTATAATCAGATTTTGAAATAATTTTACCTTACCATTTTAATTTCACGTTTAAGCTTACTAAATTTCTATAGCCGTATAAAATCCTACAGCCGTATATCTTATATAAAGTGTTCAGGTTTGCGGCTTTATTTTGACTCTGCTTAAAGTCCTAATCCTTTGTATTTATTGAGTGGGTCGAAATGAGTGCGTAGAACTATACATAAAAAAAAACTGCGAACAGTTATAATGAGGCACCTTTAATGCAGCTAATCACGCTGCTTTGCAGTTATTCTCTTTACCACAATGAGAAAAGGTCTATGAATAAGTTTATATGGAGCTTAGAAGATTTATACAAATATTCTCTATCGAAACTTTGCGTATGATTTTTCTATTCAAAATAGAGTAGAGGCACTATTCATTAAAACTCTTCCAATCAGCATTAAAAATTCAAATACAAGGTGTTCGATGAAATTACCATCAAGACCAAAAAGTTGGCTGTTGTTGATAACGGCAGTATAGTATTTTTCATGGTATACCGTTCCGGTCAAATTTAGAGCTCTTTGGGGCCTGAATTTAGGTAAACAAATATCGTGAATAGCTTAAAAGATTGTAGTCGAAGGCTGCCAACAATATCTAGTTCTCAATAAGCACTAGCCTGAAGACTTATGTTGAAGGAATAATAAATCTAGATCCTTAGTAGCTCCTTTTACGTGCTCGTAAGCGTGGTTTGCCTAGGTCTATTATAATAACGCTTAGAGGTCAGTATCGTCAGTTAACAGTACAGATAAATTTTTCTGGTTCATGCGCTCTTACTAATAAGCCTTCAATATGATTCATGTTTATAAAGGGATTATACAGGGAGTAATTAACCATTTTATTTTGTTTATAAGAGTGTTGTTTAGTCGCAGCAGATTGTATTTCGGAATTTTATGAAATAGATCTTACACTGTTGAATTACGCAGATGATATCCTGATTCTTATCGTATTTCCGAGTTAGGAAACTTTTTCCTAGGAGATCGTATTTCCGGGATGAGGGATTTTTTACTCGTCTGCCAAATACGTACCGTAAGACCAGTCTTTCGTTTAATGAATGTAAAAGGGATTGCGTTTGAACCCGTTCGCACCAAACTTCTACAGCTTCTGATCAGCTCAGTAGTCAATTTTGTATCGCTTCGAGTAATTAGGCCTTCCGGTCGCGTCGAACTTCATATCGACTCGTTTGGTTCTTGTTCAGTATTTTGCAGAAACGGCCTGTCGTACCTACAGACTTCTTCTTTGCAATAAATTGTTGCTTAATTGGTTTTTACTTGCGTGCCTTTATACTGTTTTTGTTACTCCGAAAATTTTGTCGTTATCCTCTTTATGGCCCATCTTATCAGAGGAGGATGAAAGAGCTCTCCGCTCTTATTATAAGCATTGTAAGTACCTTGTTAACCTCCTACCCTGGGCCAAAAATTCCGAAGCAACAGCGAAATATGGAGTTAAAGGTCCTCCTACCGCCCTTTTCATTGAGATTTTAAATTTAGAAGTTTCCTTGAGAGGACCCATGATTTTTACGTGTTATTCTCTTGAAGTGTCTTTTATATATTCTGCTTTAGTTGATCGGCTGGAAGATCTTCTTCTTTCCTTTATCTTTGTGTATATTGTGCCACAATTAATTATGTTCATCTATTCTTTTTCCTGTTTTTCTTTATTTACTATTACTTCGTTTGTTGAAGGTTGCTTAAATGGGAAATTAATTTCATTCATTCATTCATAAATATACACATTCATTTCAAGTAAACATACGAAGTATGGTTTCTGAAACGTAAGCATTTCGAAAGGTTGAGGAAGATATCCTAGATACTTTCCAGTGAAATCGTCTAAGATTAAAATTAAGTACTCGTTTTATGAATTTTATATTAAAGAATAAAAAGTACAAAAAAAATGCTGACACAACCCACTGTATAAGCTCTAACGAAAGAAAAATCAAGAAAGCTAGGCCAAGGGTTATGGATGATCGATTGTCAGAAATGGTTCTTTTCGGCCATTCATCTAAGGCCAAATGAAAAGCCATAAATTGAAAAAGTACGATTTCAGTAATTGTTTCAAGTCTTCACAAAAAGTATTGAACTGTTTCAGAGCAATGCAAATGCTATGGCTTTAGCTGGGATTTAGCAAGTTGTCTTGGCTTCGAATATTGTAGTATTTTGTTTGCGTATAAGGAATAAATGACAAGTTTAATTTAAATAATGTAAGAACCACTGGACTAGTTAAAAATGATATAAATAAAGGAAGAACACTTACCCTTCCAAACTTCGATACTACTATACTGTAGCTGATTCCATTGACATTCTTTAGAAGAGACACTTCTTGTCCTGCATCAATATTGGAATAGTCGGTAGACTTTCTAAAAAATTATTTATTTGTATATCATAATGAAAATGTCATAGGGTATACTTAAAACTTAATTTAGTGGTTTTGTTTTCTGTTATTTAAATGCCCTATCAACACCGGAAACGGGCTATGGCTATTGTATAAACTATTTCTGTGCCTCTAAGACCGACTAATATGATTTTTTAAGAAATCATATAAAATGAATATAAATGAAATTATAAATGAAAATTATAAATATATTAATTATATTAGAAATATATTATTAAATATATTAGAAAATATATTAGAAAATTAGAAATTATAAATGAAAATATAAATGAATATAATGAAATATAAATGAATATAAATGAACGTAAATTATATGAAATCATATAAAATGAAGCAGCCTTATTCTGTAACTTATTTTGATTGTTTTTTTTTTTTGACATTCTGAAAAGAAATTCTTATATAGATTCAAAATCTTGTTCTCCCCCTCTTTTCTTTCAAGAATGCAGTTTTTAAAAAATAAGTAAAATGTAAATTTTTGCAATGTAAAGGCTAAGATCAATTTAACGAAGATATTTTTTATATTTGTACATCCCCTTTCCTTATCCTACATGTTTATTTGAAGGGAACTGCAGATTTTATCATAACCTTTCTTTGGGGGGTCTCTCCTTTCTTTCTAGAAGCACACAAACTTTCCAATACTAACAACTCTTAAAGATGTTTGATACAAAATAAACAGATTTGTTTGACAAAAGTATATGAAATATACTGAAAAAATCTATTCCGACACGCATTTGAAACACATTAATAGCATTTTAACTAGTTATTTATAACTCTTTATTTCAACGTATATGGTTGATTTAATGGAATTTAGTTTAAACATAAATTAAACATTAAAACATAAACAATCCAACGAAGAAAACCTGCGACCTCTCGGTGACTTTTTACTGTAGCAATTCAAAAGGCATAGTATTGCACAAATGATTTTTTAAAGGAGGGTGGCAAAACTAAAAATTGTGTTTCAGCTTTGACTTTTTGCTGTGGCAATTCAGAAGGCATAGCCTTGCACTACTTAGTTTTTAAAGGAAGGTAGCAAAACTAAAAAAAAGTGTGTTTCAGCTCTTTTTTACTTTTATGAGGGATCGTTTGTTGAACAGTGAAGGCTAGATATTTATGATGCGATAAAATTATATTTAATGTAGACATTACTGTTTTTCAGTCATTTTTGCGACGAAAAAGAACATATAAGATAAAAGAAAAAGTCCAAAACTTATTAAAAATAAAAAATAGTTACAAGAAAAAGAATTCGATCAGTTGGCAGAATGGGAGAGCGTTAGAAGTGGATCAATGTCTCAAATATATTGACTTGCCACAGCTGACTTACCACTTACCACAGCTGACTTCTTGAAAAAGACTCTGCAAGTTACTTCATTCCTTACCCACATGCATGCAATAGTCTACTTAAATTGATACCTATTTTATTAAATTGAGTCGACACCTCAGTTGATATTGAGATCAATTGAAAATGATGTTTAATTGACAGCTCAATTAAATTGAGTTTCAATTAGTGGAAAAACATAACATTGAATAATCTTTTGAAATTAAGGATTTTTGTAAGTTATAAAATCACACTTTTCAATTTTTTAACCATTTCTATAAAGTAATAAGACTTTACCATTAGTCAAATTACTAGAGCTTGGCTTATCATAAACATAAGATAAGTGTAGTTTCTTCTCATTTTCAGGAGTGCTTTTACTAGTTAAAGGTTGTAATTATTAGTAATATTCAAAAAAAATTTTTCCATAGTGGTATACTGACAGTAGTTATGAGCTTGTTCTTAAATTGGGACTAAGAGAAGCTGGGTGAATAATTTTTAATAAAGAAACGAATAAACAGACAAATAAGACTGTTCAAATGCTGGTATAAGAAATTAAAATTCAACAATGTTTTCCATAACAAGATGAACTGCTTCCTACCTTTTTGAAGGATTCCATGGAAGATTCCATAGTCTTTGCAAGCCATCTTGTGGCTCTGATATTAAAAGGGGGATCCTGTCTCGATCCAAAATTGTAAAACGACCATTAGGTAGTTCTGCTTCAACCGTAAGGAGTGTTGAATTACTTAACTAAAAAAAAAAAATGATTACGAAAACTGGGACACACTTAGAAACACTGGCACAACCCTAGACTAGGGATGAGTTTTACTAATAAGAAATCAATTCTGGAATACTTCAGCAATTACAAGGTATCCATAACGAAGGTTTTTTTTCCTTGACACGAAAATTGCCATTAAGATCAAAGGGATTATCCTTTTGCTATATGTTTGTAAAATATTCGCCACGGAAGGGATAAAAGGGTAGGAACTTATTTTATGTATGATTAATGGTATTCTCTTATAAGCAAAAAGCAAAATCAAAGAAGATTATTCAAAATTAGCTAGCTAAAATTTCGTCACTGTTCAACTGTCTAAAGGCTACTCTGTTTTTAAATACTGATAAAGAATCTTAAAATCTGATTTTCCCACTTTGTGACTAATTTCACTTATCACCTTCATTGCAAAGAGCTTTTTAGTGATTATTTATCATGATCTATCATTTGTGGATTTGCTTTGTATAGATTTATTTTGTTACAATATGTAGAGTCCCATATATAGGTCAAGCTATCATCGAAGATGTGTTAAGAAGCAAAAAACAAAACCAAAAGTGATAATTTGAATTTCAAAACATCCAAGCTATAAAAATTTGTCGGTGGGAAAATATCAAACAGTTCGTGGTAACGCCACGTTTATGGTATCAAGCAGTTCGTGGTAAGTAAGGAGCGACCCGGCTCAATAGTAACGGAAACTCTAAAAAACAGAATTTTGATACAAATAAATGCATTATTAGAATTAGATTTTTATGCTCATTTAAAGATATAAGTTTCATCAAGTTTAGCACTACCCACCAAAAGTTGCGAAAATTGACCTTATTTTCGAAAAAGAAGAAAACACCCCCTAAAAGTAATAGAATCCTAATGAAAATCCCGCCATCAGATTCAGCGAATCAGGGAACTCTATTGTAATGGTTTCAAGCTCCTATCTACAAAAATGTGGAATTTTGTATTTTTTGCCAGAAGAAATTTCACGGATGCGTGTTTATTTGTTTCTCTGTTATTTTTTTTCCAGGTGTGATGGTATTAACCTATTGGTCCTAGAATGTTGCGAGAGGGCTCATTCGAACGGAAATTACGAGTTCTGGTGCTCTTTTTAAGTAATCAAGAAAATTTGAGGGCCACTAGGCCACATTCTACGATAATTTTTTTCCCAAAGTCACCGGACCAAAATTTGAGGTAGCCATATTGTTCAACATAGTCGAAAAATCTAATAACTATATTTTTGAAGATGACTTAATCCCACACAGTCCCCAGGGGAAGGCCTACTAGTTATGAACTTTGACCATTGTTTACATATAGTATTGGTTATTGGGAAGGATACAGAAATTTTCAGCAGGGATATTTTCTGGTGGGGGGGGGGGGGGTCGGGGGGGAGAGATTTGTGTGGGAGGATTTTTCCATTGAGGAATTTTTTGTGGAGGAAGAGAATGTCCATGAAGTGGGCACTCGATTTTCCAGCATTATTTAAAAATAGTCAGAAATTAAATAAAAAAACAAGTTTTTTCAACTGAAAGTAAGGAGCAACATCAAAACTTAAAACGAACGGCTTTGGGATTCAGGGGGTATTCTTAAAGAATTGTAACAAAATTCGAACTTTAGCGTGAAGAGCGAGGTATTGAAGAGGGGGCGAACCCCCTCATATTACGTATATGAGGGAGTTTCTTCCCCTCGTCAGTACCTCGCTCTTTACACTAAAGTTAGAATTTTGTTAAATAAAGGCCGATATGAACAATAATTTGTTCGTGTTACTTTTCGGCCACTTTTAGCACTTAATATTATCTTAAGCAGGTTCTTAACTATGATTTTTGTGTGATAATAAACCAAAGATATTGTATATCTTCGGCTTGTGGTTGTTATTAAGTAAATAACTAAAACAAGTTTTTTTTCGAACTGAAAGTAAGGAACAACATTAAAACTTAAAACGAACAGGAATTATTGCGTATATGAGGAGGTTGCCCCCTTTTCAGTATCTCACTCTTTACACTAATGTTTGACTTTTTGTTCCAATTATTCAAGAATGAACTCTGACACAGAAATACCATTTAATTAGAATAATATGCTTTTTGAAAATTCGCAAACATTTTAGCCTAAAGAGTGAGGTAGTGAGGAGGGGCAATTCCCTCATATACGTAATAACAATAAAAAAAAACTGGGAAAATTGCGGTTCAAACAGTTCGTGGTAACGAACTGTAAGTAACTGTCAGTAAGGAGTGACCCAGCTCAATAGTATTCAAAACTTTAAAAAGCGGTTTAAGAAAAGAATTTCGATACCAATAGATATATTAAAAGAATTGGCTTTTTATGCTGATTTCAAATATAAAAATTTCATTAAGTTTAGTCTTACCCATCAAAGGTTACGAGCTTGAGAAAATTTTCCTGATTTTTTAAAAAAAGGTGAAAAACACCCATTAAAAGTCGAGTGATCTTAATGAAAATCACACCGTCAGATCCAGCAAACACTACTGAATGGGTTTCAAGCTCCTATCTGCAAAAAGGTGGAATGTTGTATATTTTTTGCCAGAAGAAAGATCACGGATGTGTATTTATTTATTTTTTTTCCCAAGGGGTGATCGTAGCAACCCACTGGTCCCAGAATATCAGAAAAGGACTTGTTTGAATTTAAATTAGGAGTTCTAGTGTCTTTTTTAAGTGACCGAAAAATTGGAAGGCAACTAGGCCACCTCCCCCGTCACTTTTTTCCCAAAATCATCCGATCCAAATTTTGAGATAGCCATTTCGTTCATCATAGTTGATAGGCCTAATAAGTACGCCTTTGAGTATAACGTGACCCCTCCTCCCCCACAGCCCCAGGAAAAAGGTCTTTAGGTTTAAACTTTGCTCATTGTTTAAGCATAGTGTTTGTTATTGGGATGCATGCATACATTTTCGGGTGGAAGGAGGCCCAAAATTTTCTGCTGCAGGTTTTTCCATGGGGGGATTTTCCATGGGGAGGGAGTTTCCAAGGAGTGAACTTGTCAGGGGAAATTATACACTGCAGGAATTTGCCAGAATTCTTATACAAAATTCTTTTTATATGTCTTGCTTTCTCTTTTCCGTCTCAATTTTACGCGCGGGGTGGTTCGGAGTAATTGTCCGGGGCGGAGGTGGGGTCAGATTTCCTGACACTATTCAAAAAATGATCAGAAATTAAATAGAATTTTTTTCTGATTTTTTTTTCTGATGGAGCAACATTAAAACTTAAAACGAAAAGAAATTATTCTATATAAAAAAAGGGGCTGTCCCCTCCCTAAAGCTTTGATCTTTACGCTAAAGTTTGACTATGTTTCACAGTTCTAATTTCTAAAACAATAAAAAAAACTTTAGCGTAAAAAACAAAGCAATGAGGAGGGGACAGCCCCATTCATACACGGAATAATTTCTGTTCGCTTTAAGTTTTAATATCGTTTTTTACTTTCAGCAGAATTTATCTTTTTTATTTAATATCCCTGAAAAAAGATTCAGAATAGTTGCGACGCAAAATTTGAGTTTCAAGCAATTCTAAAATATTTGAAATTCGTTTTTGCTATTCAACTTTAAATTGAAAAATGGCAAAAATAATCAAGTTCGTTTTTCTTTTCATCAAGGAAACTGAAAAGCATCAAAATGGCAATAGACTCGAGACTCGGGGACATCAATTCACAAAAATATAGGGAGGGAGGAAATTAAAAAAAATCTTGAGGTGGGACAATTTTATTTTTTTACTTTTTTTCAATGAAAATATTGAAAAGGGTATTTTCAATGAAAATATCTAAAAGAAAAAGGTATTTCCAGAATCTAAAGGGGAGGGGAGCAGAAAATCTAGGGGAATTGAGCCTCCTATCCCACTCCGGATTGAAAACCCTAGAGATAATTAGTATATTCTTTCATCTCCTAGTGTAGTTCAACCATTATAATGTATTTAACTCCTAGATTTGCTTAAGTTTATGTAACGAATATTTTGATTTTAAGTTCAGGATTGTTTTTTGTTTGAATTGTAAGAATATATTTAATAACAATAGTGAATAAATATAGTAAAATTTTTTGGATCTAAAAATGGCTTCATTCTAGGATTATATAAAAAGGTTCTTCAGAGTTCAAATTCAAAACCATCGATGTTCTGCTGATTCCAATTAAAAACCACTTTTTTCTATGATTCTTAAAAAGGTTCTTCACAGTGCAGACTTAATACCATCGATGCTCAACTATTCAAATTTTTCGCATTTAAAAATTACTTTATTCTATGATTCTAAAAACTTTCGTCGAAGTCCAGATTTAATACCATTCATGGTCAGCTAACTCGAATTTTCGGGACTAGTTATATCAAAACCTTTGAAAATAAATATCTAGCCGGCGTCCAAAAATAGTTTTATAAGTTTCAACTGATTCAGATTTAGTTCATACAGGCAGATGAGGATATCCCACCTGCCGATCAACTTTGATTGGTAAAATCCTTCCAAAAATACTAACTAATCAAATCCTGATTGGCTACTATTTTGAAACCGTTTTAGAATAAAGAAAACGGATTTGGCAGATTCCAGCAGCTAATTGAACCTTGGCAGTTAGTACCAGTTGACACCTACTTTTCGAAAAAGGCTGAATTTCAATGTTACTTATATGAATGGGCCCTATGCCAAAGAAACTTACTAGATATGTCCCTTCTAAAATTGATTTTCCTTTCCAATCAATTGTTCTTTTTAGTTTCCAGGATCTTATAACTTGAATAAAATCGTCAGAAACCTTCAGTTTTTGAGTTGAAGATATCTTCCATTCGCTAAAATTTCCTGGAAATGGAATTATTGTTAGTTTTCAAACACAATAAGGCTTACCCAACATCGCGTCAAGCGCATTTTTTTGGAGCTAAACCATCCTTAAGAAAAACTTTTCTTTACATCAGATAGAAAATGATTAAGCCATAGAAATGAGAAAAAAATAGAACTTGTTATATTTCTTTAAAATTTAATAAAAAAAAAGTGAAACGATATATCAACTTTGTCAAACTTGATTTGAACTTAGCGATTGGCGCATTGTTGTTGCGCACAAAATTTAGGTTTAGATTTAGAAATTCGAGTTATTGAAGTTTTAATTCTATCGAAGTTATCAAACGTAACGCTATTTTCAAAATCTTGAGATGAGGAAGTCCTGCGTTTGAAGCTGTTATAATGTTGGTCTCAAATCACCATAATAAAAACCACTCCAAAAATCAACGCTATATAGTTATATCAACGTTGATAACGCTATATCTACGCAGAGTTAAAACAAAAAATAAAATCCTAAAATAAAAAAATAAAATCCTAAAATAAAAAAATAAAATCCTAAAATCAGAGTCGTATGTCTCTGATTTTACAGTTGCAGTACTGTCGTTTTTCTGTTAAGAAATGGTCAAGGAATTTGCTTTTAGGTAAAAATTTGAAAGTTAATTCGCACAGCTGATTCCCAATTAATGCATACAAAAAAGCAATTAATTTTGTGAGCTAACCAGAATTGAACTAACCAATTTTAGGCTTGAATTCTAATCCATACACTTTAAATTCAATCGAAGAAAATCAAGGTTTTTTGACAACCGAGAACAAAATCAATGTGAAAACAAAAACTTGGATAACTTGTAAATGTCTTCTTTTTTGGTTTTTTCCGTTCAGCTAATGTTTTTTCCCAAATTGTAGCAGTATCTCAAAGTTATTTTAGTTTTTGAGTATTTCTGAACTATGACAAGCAATCAAATTAATTTATTATCGCTGTTAAGTTTCGAGAACAAATTTCACAAACAAAAATTGCGGATAAACATTCTCAGATGAAAAGAAGAAAATGTTAAAGTACCAGTACCTTTGAACCTTATTGGGTTTGTCAAAACAGCTTGCATTCCACTATTAAGGAACTCTTTTTGTCCGTTCATCTTGATCCGTTGACTTCCATCTGGGAACGTCCATGCTTTTATGTCCTGGCGTCGGTTCTTCCGTAAACTACCACCAATTTCAATTGAAGCCACTAACTCGTTTCCTTTCAAGAGAGATACCTCATGATTGAACCCATTTAGCTTATAAGTGGTCTTAAAAGTCTCGCCGTTAGGTGTCACTAGTCTCGACAAACGTCCAAGCTCGTCATATTCAAAGAACAGGACGTCACCTAGAAAATGGCACAATGCTTACAGCAAAGCCTCTTTTACACAAACATATTTTATGTTCCTCGTTTCCTACTTGCAAAGAGTGCCACAGTAAATTGTCATACTGTTCGACGAGAACTGGTTTTCAGCCTATTTTGGAATACTGACTCCACACTCAAAGTTTTCAAAATAAAGGTTGTCTGTAATTATTTAGTCCAAGTTTCGTAAGTTTCGATGATAGGCTTTTCATTTGTTGATTCTATTTATTTTGAATTGTTTTGGCTAAAACGGTTAGCATTTAAACGGTTAACGCGGCTCAATAGTAACCGAAACTAAAAGACGGAATTTGGATACCAATAGATATATCCAAAGAATTGGCTTATTGTGCTGATTCCAAATATTTATGTTTCATTAAGTTTAGTGCTACCCATCAACAACTGAAAACCCCCCAAAAATTGGTATTATATTCAAAAAAAGGGATGGAAATCCCTTGAAAGTCAGAGAACATAAATGAGAACAACACCATCAGTTTCAGCGCATCGGAGAACCCTATTGTAGAGGTTCCAACCTCCTATATGCAATAAAAAAACAAAACAAGTTTCTTTAACTGCAAGTAGCCTAAAGAGCGACATTAAAACTTAAAATGAACTGAAATTATTCCGTATATGAAAGTGGTTGTCCCCTCCTCAACGCCCCGCTCTTTACGCTATAGTTTGATTCTTTGTCACAACTCTACTTTTTAAAACAATAAAAGAAACTTTAGCGTAAAGAGCGAGACGTTACGGAGGGTACAACCCCTTTCATAAACGGAAAATTTCAGTTCATTTTAAATTTTAATGTCACTCCTTACTTGCATTTAGAAAAACTCGTTTTTTTTATTTAATTTCCGAACGTTTTTGAATTAATGTATGTTTTGATTTTGGCTCATCGCACATGAATAATTAAGACGGAATTTGCATATTAATTTTTTATTTTTTGTTTGCTGAGTGGCTTTCTCATAGCTTTGATCGGACGATTTTGATGAAAAAATGGTTGGGGGAGGAGGCCTAGTTGCCCTCCAATTTTTGGTTACTTAAAACTGCAACTAGATGTTTTATTTTTTCTACGGACGTTTTTGCTAGTAATAAACATACGTACCTTACAAATTAACTTACGTAGCGAACTTCTATATGTGTGTATTGTTATCACGTATATGAGGGGGTTTAGTCCCTCGTCAATACCTCGCTCTTTACACTAAAGCTTAAATTTTATCCTAAATCTTTAAGAATGATCCCTGAATCACAAAGGCCGTAGAATAAATAGTTGAAATTACTAAAAATACTTTAGCGTAAAGAGCAAGGTATTGTGGAGGAGAAGAAGGCCCCTTATGCACGTAATATTTTATGTTTGTTTTAAGTTTTAATGCTACTCATTACTTCCAGGTGAAATTTTTTAATTTATTTTTTCATTGTTTTTTTTTTTATAAATAATGCTAGAAAATCCTGCGCCCCCTTCATGGAAATTCTCTTCCTTCAAGATAAATTCCTCCATAGAAAGAGCCTCCCATGTAACCGCCTCTTCCGGACCCACTCCCACCCCAACGCAAAAAAGTCCCCTTGAAAACGTCTGTATACTTCATAATAACCATTACTATATGTAAATTAAATAAAAAAAACAAATTTTTTTAAATGAAAGTAAGCAGCGACATTAAAACTTAAAACGAACAGAAATTACTCCGTATATGAAAGGGGCTTTTCCTCCTCGACACCCCGCTCCTTACGCTAAAGTTTTTTATTGTTTTAAAAAGTAGAGTTGCGAGAAAGAATCAAACTTTAGCGCAAGGAGCGGGGTGTCGAGGAGGAAAAGCCCCTTTCATATACGGAGTAATTTCTGTTCGTTTTAAGTTTTAATGTCGCTCCTTACTTTCATTTAAAAAAACTTGTTTTTTTTATTTAATTTCTGAAAGTTTTTGAATTAATGCATGTCTGATTTTGGCTCTCCGTACATAAATTACTAAAATGAAATTTGCATATTAATTTTTTTTGGCTAAATGGCTTTCTGTTAGTTTTGATCAGACGATTTTGAGAAATAAGGGGTGGGGAAGGAGGTCTAGTTGCCTCCCAATTTTTCGATTACTCAAAAAGGCAACTAGATCTTTTAATTTTTAACGAACGTTTTTATTAGTAAAAAAAACGTAACTTAAGAATTAACTTACGTAACAAACGTACATAACTTACATAACTTACGTTACGTTTTATCCCAATTCTTTAAGAATGACCCCTGAATCAGAAAGGCCGTAGAATAAATAGTTGAAATTATTTAAAAAAATTTTAGCATAAAGAGCGAAGTATTTATCTCCTTCTAAATACCTCGCTCTTTATGCTAAAGTATTTTTAGAACCCTTCATGTGCGTAATAATCTCTGTTCGTTTTAAGTTTTAATTCTTCTCCTTACTTTCAATTGAAAAACTTTTTCATGTTTATATTTTCATTGTTTTTTTTATAGTAATGCTAGAAAGTCCTGCGCCCTTTTCATTGAATTTCTCTTCCCCCATGAAATGCTCCTCCAAGGAAAGATCCTCCCATATAGCCCCCTCCCCTGAACCCCACACCCAAACCAAAAAAATCCCCCTGATAACATCGGTACACTTCCCAGTAACCATTACTGTATGTAAACATTGGTCAAAGTTTGTAACTTGCAGCCCCTCCCCCAGGGACTGTGGGGGTAAGTCATCCCCAAAGACATAGTTATTATGGTTTTCGACTATGCGGAACAAAATGGCCATCTCAAAATTTTGATCCGTTGACTTTTGGGAAAAAATGAGCGTGGGAGGGGGCCTAGGTGCCCTCCAATTTTTTTGGTCACTTAAAAAGGGCACTAGAACTTTTCATTTCCGTTAGAATGAGCCCTCTTGCAAAATTCTAGGACCACTTGGTCGATACGATGACCCCTGGGAAAAAAAAAAAATAAACAAAAAAAATAAACACGCACCCGTGATTTGTCTTCTGGCAAAAAAATACGAAATTCCACATTTTTGTAGATTGGACCTTGGAATTTTGTGTATAGGGTTCTCTGATACGCTGAATGCGATGGTGTAATTTTCGTTAAGATCCTATGACTTTTAGGGGGTGTTACACCCTATTTTCCAAAATAAGGCAAATTTTCTCAGGCTCGTAACTTTTTATGACAAAGACGAAATTTGATGAAACTTATATATTTGAAATCAGCTTAAAAATCCGATTCTTTTGATATATCTTTTAGTATCGAAATTCCGTTTTTTAGAGTTTCGTTTACTATTGAGCCGGGTCGCTCCTTACTACAGTTCGTTACCACGAACTGTTTGACCAGGGTCAAAGTTTGAAACTTGCAGCCCCTCCCCCGGGGTCTGAGAGGGATTACATCGTCCCAAGAGACATAGTTATTAGGTTTTTGACTAAGTTGAACAGAATAGCTATCTCAAAATTTTGATCCGGTGACTTTGGAGAAAACCGTGCGTGGGAGGGGGACTAGGTGCCCTCCAACTTTTTTCTCATTTAAAAAGGGCACTAGAAATTTTAATTTCTTCTAGAATGAGCTCCATCGTGACAATCTAGGACCACTGCATTGATAAAATCATCCCTGGAAAAAAAAAGAGCAACAAACGAATAAACACGCATCCGTGATCCGTCTTCTGGCAAAAAAATACAAAATTGCACATTTTTGTAGAATGGAGCTTGAAACTTCTATAATAGGGTTCTCCAATACGCTGAATTTGATTCTAATTAGATTAAGATTCTATGACTTTTAAGGGGTGTTTCCCCCTATTTTCTAAAATAAGCCACATTTTCTCAGGCTTATAACTTTTGATGGGTAAGACTAAACTTGATGAAATTTATATATTTAAAATTAGCAATAAAATGCGATTCTTTTGATGTAACTATTGATATCAGAGTTCCGTTTTTTAGATTTTCGGTTACCATTGAGCCGTGTCGCTCCTTACTACAGTTCTTTACCACAAACTGTTTGAAAATGTGAAATTTTCTATTTTTTTTTTACCAGAAGAAAGATCACAGATGCGTGTTTATTTCTTTTTTGTTTGTTTGTTTTTCCCAGGGTTGATCATATTGACCGAGTGGTCCTAGAATATTGGTAGAGAGTTATTTCGAACGGAAATTAAAAGTTCTAGTTCCCTCTTTATCTGACCAAAGAGATTCGAGGGCAACTAGGCTCCCTCCTTCGCCCCTTTTTTCAGAAATCGCTCGATCAAAATTTTGAGGTAGTTAATTTGTTTATCATAGATGAAAGACCTAATAATTATTGCTTTTTAATATAATATGACCCCCATAGCCCCAGGAGAAAGGCCCTTACGTTATAAAGTTCGCCCATTGTAGTATTTGTTATTCGGAAGTATGCATACACTTTTGGGTGGGAGAAGTTCCAATTATACTTGTGGACATGTAGTAATTTTCTTGGACTTGGAGTAATTTTCTTGGGTAAATTTCGCCTGGATTAAATTGTCTAGAGGATAATCCAGTGGAAAGGGGTATTTTTGTGGTAGCACAGCCGGATTTCCTGGTATTATTGAACAAAACGATCAGAAATCAAATAATAAAAACACTAATTTTTCAGCTGAAAGTAAGAAGCAGTATTAAAACTTAAAACGAGACTTAAAACTTAAAACCAGATCAAAATTCTGAGATGGCCATTTTATTCACCATAGTCAAAAAACCTAATAACTACGTCTTTGGGGACGACTTGCTCCCCCGCAGTCCCCGAAAGAGGGGCTGCAAGTTACAAACTTTGACCTGTGTTTGCATAAGGTAATGGTTACTGGGAAGTGTACAGACGTTTTCAGGAGGATTTTTTTGGTTTGGGGGGAGAGTTGAGGGGGAGGGTTACGTGGGAGGATCTTTCCATGGAGGATTTTCTTATGGGGGAAGATACTTTCAATGAAGGGGGCTTAGGATTTTCTAACATTATTTAAAAAACAATGAAAAAATAAATATGAAAAGTTTTTTTTCTACTGAAAGTGAGGAGCAGCATTAAAACTTAAAAAGAACAGAAATTATTACGCATATAAGGGGTTTACCTCCTCATGATACCTCGCTCTTTACGCTAAAGTATTTTTAGTAATTTCAACTATTTATTCTACGGCCTTTGTGATTCAGGGGTCATTCTTAAGCAATTGGGACAAAATTTAAGCTTTAATGTAAAGAGCGAGGTATCGATGAGGGGTGAACCCCCTCATTTACGCAATAAAAACATACGAATACAGAAGTTCGTTACGTACGTTAATTCGTAAGTTACATATATTTTTACTAATGAAAACGTTCGTAAAAAATTAAAAGTTCTCTTAAGTAATCAAAAAATTGGAGGGCAACTAGACCTCCCTCGCTCCTTTTTTTCTCAAAACCTTCCGATTAAAACTATGAGAAAGCCATTTAGCCAAAAAAATTAATATGCAAATTTCGTTCTAATTATTTATGTGCGGAGAGCCAAGATCAAAACATGCATTAATTCAAAAACGTCCAGAAATTAAATAAAAAAAACAAGTTTTTTAAATGAAACTAAGGAGCGACATTAAAACTTAAAACGAACAGAAATTACTCCGTATTTGAAAAGGGCTTTTCCTCGTCAACGCCCCGCTCTTTACACTAAGGTTTTTTAATGTTTTAAAAAGTAGAGTTAAGAGAAAGAGTCGCAGGACTTTCTAGCATTACTATAAAAAAAACAAGCAATGAAAATATAAACATGAACAAGTTTTTTCAATTGAAAGTAAGGAGAAGCATTAAAACTTAAAACGAACAGAGATTATTACGCATATGAGGGGTTCTAAAAATACTTTAGCATAAAGAGGGAGGTATTTAGGAGGAGATAAATACTTCGCTCTTTATCTAAAATTTTTTTAAGTAATTTCAACTATTTATTCTACGGCCTTTCTGATTCAGGGGTCATTCTTAAAGAATTGGGACAAAACAAGATTTAGTGTGAAGAGCGAGGTATTAACGAGGGGACCAACCCCCTTATATATATAATCAAAAATATAAGAATATAAAAGTTTGTTACGTAAGTTAATTCTTAAGTTACGTATTTTTTTTTTTACTAATAAAAACGTTCGTTAAAAATTAAAAGATCTAGTTGCCTTTTTAAGTAACCGAAAAATTGGAGGGCAACTAGGCCTCCTTCCCCACCCCTTATTTCTCAAAATCGTCTGATCAAAACTAAGAGAAAGCTATGTAGCCAAAAAAAGAATTAATATGCGAATTTCATTTTAATAATTTATGTACGGAGAGCCAAAATCAGACATGCATTAATTCAAAAACTTTCAGAAATTAAATAAAAAAAACAAGTTTTTTGAAATGAAAGTAAGGAGTGACATTAAAACTTAAAACGAACAGAAATTACTCCGTATATGAAAGGGGCTTTTCCTCCTCGACACCCCGCTCGTTGCGCTAAAGTTTTATTCTTTCTCGCAACTCTACTTTTTAAAACAATAAAAAACTTTAGCGTAAGGAGCGGGGTGTCGAGGAGGAAAAGCCCCTTTCATATACGCAGTAATTTCTGTTCGTTTTAAGTTTTAATGTCGCTCCTTACTTTCATTTCAAAAAACTTGTTTTTTTTTATTTAATCCTGGTAAAAAGGTCGTGCATGGTTTTCCTGACTACAAAGTCATCGCTTCATCTCCAGAGTATCCCTTTCTTGCCTAGTTTTCTTCCACTCGACTCCTAAATTGGAGTCAATCCTATCTTACTAAAAAAGCTGGGACTCATCACTATAAAATATTCTTTCATTCTGCTCGATACAAGTCCTGGATAAGCTTGAGAAAGATTACTAGAAACGGCTTCTCCGTGTCTATAGATCATCTGGGTCAGACTCTCTGGTGTGGTGCAAAATGTGGGAAGAAAAAAACTATAAAGTTGAATAGTCTATAGTGCTATAGATATGAAGTGTCCCTTTGTTGGAGTGACATTGGCTTCAATAGTTCTAAGAATATCCATTACAAAATCAGATTTGTTCCAATCAATGTCGTATTTCCTTTAAGCTTCTTTTCTATAATATATAAGCAATTGAATGCTCCATAATCCCATAGATACATCCGCTTATCCAGGTAGTTCAAGTTTCCATGACTACAATACCTCTTGAATCAATCTAAGTTATGAAAAAGCTTATCTTTTTAGACTGTTTCTTGGAGATTGTATTTCTTAATCAAGGGGCTACGCACTTGGCTGTTTTTTTTTCTACCAGAAGATTTGACACCTGATCAAAGCTAAAAATATGAAACCAGAACCAGGCTTTGAGTTTAACGTGCATGACCAGAGGAGTAAAAGGCGACACCGTAAACATAGTCAAGGACACAGAGGTTTATGCACCTATAAAAGGCAGTTCTTAGCCCCTTAAAATAAGACCAAGTTGCGACCATTATTCTATTTTGCATTGCTTCTTAAAAATAATCATTTCCTAATCCTGTATTTTGATTTTGAATTTTGTAATTTTAACTGTTTTGCTATTAAAATTTTAACTATAGAATTTTAACTATCAAGCAACAAACATTTTTTGGCTTTGGTGACACACCATGGCAAATGATTCCTGAACAAAGTCTAATGCAGTGGCAATAAAACATTCATTGAAAGTTTAAAACATTAAAGAAGTGCCAGGGGGAGTGGTTCCTTGTAAATATTACAGATTTGAAAAAGACCTAGAAGTTTTTAGTCAATTCATGTGTAAAGTGAGTTTAAAAGCGTGGGTTTTTATAATATGATATATTGAAGGAACTTGTTGACATCACAAAGATTCTTCTCCTCAATGCTGGAATAACTGTTGTGTTTTTGTCTATTTTATGGAGTTGTTTGTTTCGCTAATGCTGTGGACTGCAGTTTTTAGTGGCAGGATTAGATTAATAAAGAATTTATCAAGCATATAAAAGAAGGAGAAAAATTTTATAAGCATTTTCTTATTTGTTTCGTGACTTCAGTTGGTAAACGCAACTCTTTAAATGCCAAAAACGAACAGGAAAATACCAGAGGTCACTTTATTCTGCTCTGGCGAAAAAGGTTAATTCTTAGTTATGATAAGATAATTATCCAATTAACATCCGTTGTTGTCTGAAAATAACGACTGTAAGTAGCTAAAGGCAATGTTCGGTAGAACCTATTGTGCAATTAATTGAAATATTAACCCTAATTTCTTGTATTGGTTACACAGGAGGAAGAAAAACAACGAGATGGGGACTATGTTTTGGATCTCAGGCCAAGAATCGAGTTTCGTGAACTTGATCAACAAAATAAGACCATGTTGATCTTGGCAGTTCTAGCTAGACGGTTAATATCAACTGAGTATGTTAGCATACCACTAATGGATTATGTCTCTATTAAATATCTGACTTATAATGTCCTCTCTTTACTTTAAAGACTTAAAAGCTATGAAAATCAAACTTGTGCAACTGATGATACGTGTTGAATACCTAATGGGCTTTGGAGACAGAGTGGGCTTACAGTCGACCAGGGGTTGAAGACAATTTTACACATTTTTGACCCGAAGAGTTTAAAACGGAGCATAAGTACAAATGACCAAACGGAGTAGAGACAATGGATGCACCATTGACTCAAAGTGATCTGGAGTTAGAGCACAGAACTATTATATAAAGAGGGTCAATGAAATGGGGCTAAACATGGAGCATACGCGTCATTTATCAAATACATTAAGACTTATCAGAAGGCATTATTTACATAAAAGGGTTAGATGCGGGTTGTGCGCACTGATTAAAGAAAGGACCTTGAAGACAGACATTACAAACAATTTACGAGGTGATGTTAGGTAAAGATTATATGCACTGTTTATGAAAGGATACCCCGAGACACAGATGGAGCACTGCTGATCAAAGGGGCTTGGGAGCAAAGCAATTGCACTGTCAACAAAACGATACTGGAGATGGAGCGTGAGCAGTGTTGACCAAGGGGTTAGATGACAGTGTGTGTGTTTTCATGGCGAAAGACTAAATGGGTTGGAGACAAAGATCACGCATACTTAACCAATGGGGCTCTCTCTTGGGCCCTGATCTTCCTTTACTAAGAACACAACTCATTTTTGCATTGATGTGATAATGCTGTGTCTTGTGAATAAAAATTAGTTGTTATATTTACAGAGCGAATTGTAGTCATGCAGATGACAAATTGTTACTATCATCCTAAAGAAGCTCCTCACTTTCTTAGAAAAGTTATGTTTTTCAATTCGGCAACGTTGTAATAATGAGCAAAAACTCATCAAGAATTCTTCATTAATTACGTATTCAGCATTTAATTACCTATTAATTACTTTGCAGTCATAGCAATCTTACGTTTATTTTTCGTCGCAGGAGGGGGGTCTATTGTGCTCTCTCATTCTTTTTAGCTAACCTTAAGCGTTTTGATCCCAGAAATAATTAAACTTTCCTAGTTAGATACCTAATTTCAATGTTTTAAAGACAATGATATGCTTCGTAGGATTTTGAAAACTGTCTTTGAAAGCTGGTAGAATTCTGGTGCTTAACAAAGCAACCTTTTAAACAAAAATAAGACATCACTGGCAATTTCCATTTAATAAGAGGTTAAAGGCATAGATATTGGAATTAGTGGGGATTGGAATTGAACCCAAGT
Organism: Artemia franciscana; assembly: GCF_032884065.1. Taxonomy (NCBI): domain Eukaryota; kingdom Metazoa; phylum Arthropoda; class Branchiopoda; order Anostraca; family Artemiidae; genus Artemia; species Artemia franciscana. Next base: position 12,508,301 of record NC_088882.1, read on the forward strand.
AGCTAATTTGTTCAAAATTAAATAAAATGCTCTGTATCAACTGTTAGTGCTATTATATACTACTTACAACTCTTCAAACTTCTTAACTCAAAACTTCGTGTACCCTACTTCTCCATTTCCGCTCTACCCTAAGCTTCACATTATACTTTCTCCCATGAGTTCCAGATTCCTTTAAGTCTTTTCATATGACCTATTGTCACCTTACTTGAGAACCCTTGCTTTTGCTTATGCCGGCTAGATTACAGGAATGAAGGATTTTTACCCAACAGTCATTCTACATCTACAAAAAGAAACCTAGCCCATTTTCTAAATTTCTTCAATTATAAAAGAAATGGTTTTTCCTTTTTAGGTTTTTTGTTAAAAATAAAAGATGAATATAAACAGACAAAAAGGATTATGGCCAGTAAATGAGAGCGAAGAGAAACAGCAAAAATCCAACGAATATATCGCCAGTATACAACAAGGCGTCTTCAGCGTAAAAAAAAAGCAACAACAAAAAAACTAGGGACTAAAATTAAAAATGTAACTAAAAATATGCATAAAACTAAAATAAAGTAACATAAAATATATAAAATATAATTACTTATATTTACAGTTTGCAGCTACCTTCATTGAACCACGAAAGTAACTGGATTAAAAATTTCAAAAGAATAAATAAAATAGAAATATATTATTGCGAAATAAATTTATGCAAAGCTTTTGATACTTCTATTCTTTTAGACGTTTTACTTGAACTAATCCCTTGGACATTTTGCAACTCTTTATTTTTGAATATTGGTGCATTTTTCAAAATAATACCATAAACAGGGATCAATATTTTTATATTACCAGTATATCTATCAATTGATAAGCAAAAATGTATTTTTTTTTATTTCTAAAACTTCAAGAGCCCATTGTGTGAAATCTTTATCAACGAAAATAGCTGTTGGTTCCTCAAACTGCACAAAATGTTCCGGATTATAAGATATACGTTCTGCCAATGCCGAAGTGTAACTTCGTTTTAGATCTTTAAAATCTATTATTGCGAAATAAATTTATGCAAAGCTTTTGATACTGCTATTCTTTTAGATTTTTTACTTGAACTAATCCCTTGGATATTTTGCAACTCTTTATTTTTGAATATTGGTTCATTTTTCAAAATAATATCATAAATAGGGATCAATATTTTTATATTACCAGTATATCTATTAATTGATAAGCAAAAATGTATTTTTTTTTATTTCTAAAACTTCAAGAGCCCATTGTGTGAAATCTTTATCAACGAAAATAGCTGTTGGTTCCTCAAACTGCACAAAATGATCAGGATTATAAGGTATACGTTCTGCCAAAGCCGAAGTGTAACTTCGTTTTAGATCTTTAAAATCTTTTATAGGTTTTTAGTTATGATTTGGAGAATAATTAGGCTACGTACATATCCAGTGAAGTACTTATTAAGGAGTGAAATACCTTAATGGATGGAATCATTTGCATATAGCAATACTCTAATGATTCCAGCAAAACTGGCAGTATATTTAGTGTGTTAATTTTTTTTTTGCACTTTTACTTAAACAGGAATCATACCATTCGGTTCCTCTCTTTCAGTAATGAACCCATTTACAGAATCGTAGTTGAAAGCGAAATAGCCACCGTAACGAGTTTCGTTTATTGTTGAAAGCAGGCCATGTCTTGCTACAGCAACATGCATCTTGGTGCCACCATGAGTTTCAATGCCGGTGGCAGCGTCTGTGTAATCTCTTACAATTGTAACACGACCACCGATGGTATCAGTTACCTAGAGGAGTATACAAGTTTAGGTTTAATATCTTTGGTTTCTCATTACTTTCTTAGAAACCAGACAGGTGTCAGATTTTTGAGATTTATATTCTCTGTAAAACATGTGATTTTGCGACAAGCCGAGACCTGCAACTAGTGGTGAAAGAACAAGACGTTTAAATCATCGAAATGATCCATTTTACACCTATCAAACCATAACTGTGATATCACTTCTACTTTTTTTATAGATTAATCTAATCTTTTTTAAAAAAAATTTCGATTTTTCTATGTTTTAGTTTCAACATGCTTTTCAGTCTAAAAAGAAAAGCAAGAGGAAATTTTAAATATATTAAAAAAAAATAATTCCGAAAAAAATACAGTGAGAGCAAACCTCAAAGTTTAATATTTTAAATCATTTTTAACTGAATAGTAACTTTGAAGATGTCAGTGATAAGATAAAGCCAATAAAAAGATTATAAAGTCATAACAGTATTTTCCCAAGTCGTTAAATTTTTTATGCAAAGCTCACAAAAGTTTCATCGTCTTTCGTTGATAAAAATTAGATAAAAGCAAGTTTTTCCATATGAGACAAAAGAGCCACATTATAGTTCATACTGATCATAAATTATTCTGCATGTTCGCGAAATGCCTAGCCCCCGCTATTTGCGCTAAAGTTTGACAAGGAGTTAAAATATTTTAGAGTAAGTAAATATAGCCAGTTTGTAATCACATATGTTTTACTTACCAACTGCCCTTCAAATTTAACTGAAAATTTGATTACTCAAGTTAAGTACGAATAAATATGTCTCTTCTTATGGAACTGTGAAAAAATTATTATAACATTGGTATTGTGACGCACACAATACAACGAAAGACAAGGGTTCGACAGGGATGGCAGCCCGCATACAAAAATAATTTTGCTTGTGTTAATCCTTAGCATTGTTCTTAACTTTCGCTTGAAAAGTATTCTTTCTTTTTTTTAGCTTTATTCGTTTTTAATATCATGTCTAGGATTATCATAGACATGAAAGTAGTAGATTATTAGGGAAACCCCTCTTCTTTATAGGCCTAATACAGTTAAAGTCTTGCTTAATTATACTTCAAATAAAATGGCTCACTTTCACTGTATTTGCTTTTTAAAATAAAATATAATTTTTTCAAATATTATGGGGGCTATCGTGCACTGAAGCTCAAATTTTATTGAGTTTACAATTAAAAACAACCATTCTGATAATAGTAAGGGGTATTTCTCTCTTAATGCCCATATTACACGTGTCTAGGTATTTTCCTCTCCAGCAAAGGAGGTCAGGCGTCAAATCGCAGCCTTAATATGTTCGCTTTTGTACTTCAAATGGGAATTCTGAAAATTCTGGCCTAAAAATACTCTTTTTTGGCTTGATGTACCATTTCCCAACACAGAATGATAAAAGCTTAATCGATCCTTACCCTAATTAAATTAAAAATAAAACTAGTTTTTTTACTGAAAGTAAGGAGTGACATTAAAACTTAAAACGAACAGAAATTCGGGAGAAGGGAACAGGGCTGTTCCCTTCTCAACACCCCTCTCTTCATGTTAAGTTTTTTACTGTTTAATAAAGTAGAATTGGGAGAAAGAGTCAAACTTTAGCGAAAAGAGCGGGGCGTTGAGAAGGGAACAGTCTCTTTCATACACGGAGTAATTTCTGTTCGTTTTAAGTTTTAATGTCGCTCCTCACTTTCAGTTAAAAAACTGTTTTTTTTTAATTTAATTTCTGAACGTTGTTGAATTAATGCATGTTTGTTTTTGGCTCTCCGCACATAAATTATTAAAATGAAATTTGAAAAGTAATTCTTTTTTTGGCTAAATGGCTTTCTCTTAGTTTTGATCAGACAAAGGGTTGGGGGAGAAGGCCTAGTTGCCCTCCAATTTTTTGGTTACTTAAAAAGGCGACTAGAACTTTTAGTTTTTAACGAACGTTTTTATTAGTAAAAGATATACGTAACTATAGAATAAACTTACGTAACGAACTTCTATATTCGTATATTTTTATTATGTATATGAGGGGGGGTGTCCCCTCTTTAATGCCTCGCTCTTTACACTAAAGCTTAAATTTTGTCCCAATTCTTTAAGAATTACCCCTGAATCAGAAAGGCCGTAGAATAAATAGTTGAAATTACTAAAAATACTTTATCGTAAAGAGCGAGGTATTTAGGAGGAGAAGAACCCCTAATATGCGTAATAATCTCTGGTCGTTTTAAGTTTTAATGCTGCTCCTTACTTTCAGTTGAAAAAACTTTTTCATATTTATTTTTTCATTGTTTTTTTTTATAATAATGCTAGAAAATCCTTCACCGCTTCATTGAATTTCTATTACCCCTTGACATATTCCTCCAGGGAAAGATCCTCCCACATAGCCCCCTACCCTCGACTCCCCCGTCAAAACCAAAAAAAATCCCCCTGAAAACGTCTATACACATCTCAATAACCATTATTGTATGTAGATACTGCTTAAAGTTTGTAACTTGTAGCCCCTCCTCCGGGGACTGTGGGGGAGTAAGTCATCCCCAAAGACATAGTTTTTATGTTTTCCGACTATGCTGAACAAAATGGCTGTCTCAAAATTTCTATCCGTTGACTTTGGGAAAAAATGTGCATGGGAGGGGGCTTAGGTGCACTCCAATTTTTTTGGTCACTTAAAAGGGGCACTAGGGTCTATACGAGGACCCCTGGAAAAAAACCCAAATAAACACGCACCCGTGATCGGTCTCCTGGCAAATCAAATTAAAAAAAAAACAAGTTTTTTTAAATAAAAGTAAGGAGCGACATTAAAACTTAAAACGAACAGAAATTTCAGACGGATCCATCATTGCTGAAAATCTCCCCTCCCCTTAAAATTTCTTGTGGATAATCCCGCCTGAAAGTCATCATCAGCATACTTTAATTTGAAAAATACCTTAATCTCTAATCGGTTGCTCGATCACTCGGAGATGCCCACTTCTGTTGAAATTTTCCCGAAAATCAAAACACGCAGAATACAGCCCCCGGACGATTCCCTTGGAATATCTCCACATGCAAAATTGAGATGGCAAAGATAAAGTAAGACAATCAGAAACAATTTTGTATTGGAATTCCCTCAAATCCCCCCAGTGTAAAATCTTTCCTGGAATTTCCAACCCCCTCCCCCAGAAATTTCCTTCTTCGAGAAATATTCTCCCAATGGAAATCCACCTCAAGCACCTAATCCCCCCCCCAAAAAAATGTCTGTATACTTCCCAGTAACAAATAAAATACGTAAACAATGGGCAAATTTCATATTTTACAGGGCTCTCCCCACGGACTGTGGGAGCCATTTTATCCCTAAAGACATAGTAATATAATCTTTTAACTATACTGAATTAAATGGCTATCTCAAAATTTTGATCAGATAGCTTTGGAAAATTAATGGAATGGAGCGGAGGCAGATGCCCTCCAATCTTTTTGTCACTTAAAAACGGAACTAGAACTTGTAATTTCGGTTCGAATACGCTCTCTCCCGATCTTCTAGGACCATTATTTCCATAAGATTATCCCGGAACAAAACAAAAACAACAAAAAACAAATAAACATCGTCTTCTGTCTTCTGGCAAAAATAGAGCAATTCCACATTTTTGTCTATAGGAGCTTAAAACTTCTACAGCAGTGTTCTCGAGTACGCTCAGTCTGATGGTGTGATTTTCACCAAGATTCCTTGAATTTTAGGGGGGTGTTTTCCCCTACTTCAAAATCAGGCAAATTTTCTCAGGCTCGTAACTTTTGATGGGTAACATTATACTTGATAAATTTTAAATATTTGGAATCAGTATAATAATTTGAGTCTTTTGATGTATCTACTGGTATCGAAATTTCGTTTCTTAGAGTTTTGTTTACTATTGAACCGAGTTGCTCCTTACTTACAGTTCGTTATTATGTGATGTTTGATAGCTTTAGTGCAGTTACATGCCTATTAGCTATACAGTAGAAACGGTATATACCGAAGGTTTAGTTTTCATACATTGTCTATATGATATAGGCCGAGTGTGCTGCCACACCAGTATATCCTCTGAAACTGGGAGGCTATTTAGATAACCTTATATTATTTCTAAGCCAATTAGCTATCTTTTAAAAATGTTTTTTTCTAAAGTTCCCTAAAATGTTTTGGTTCAAGCCGAAATTGCTCTTTCGCTGCACAGATAGTGGAAAGTAGCACTGGACGGCACTTTGTAGTGGCAAGATTTATTTTGTTGCTTAAAAACTAACTGAAAATTTAAATTTTGGTTTGGATGATCAAGCTCTTGATTGCCTAAAACCACTGGTTCGATAACATAGCCTGGAATATAGTATTCTATTCGTGATCTCACATGCCACTAAAAGTGTAAACTTAGCATTTTGGTTTATCACAGCTTGAAACCTCACTTGTAGGTTTATAAGACATATTGAATTTGATTATGTAATTCTAAACAAGGTTGCACTCCTTTTTGAGGGTATTTTTTCCATTTTTCAAAGTATGCAAATATTCTAAATTTAAAATTCACGAATTCTTATCCGGCTCAATAGTGACTAGAACTAAAAAAAAAAAAAAATTGGACATCAATGGATACATCAAAAGAACCAAATTTGTGAGCTCGTATCAAATACATAAGTTTTATTAAGTTTAATCTTACTCATCAAAAATTACGAGCCTGACAAAATTTGCCATATTTTTGGAAAAAAGGGAGAAACACCTCCTAAAATTCATAGAATCTTAATGAAAATAACACCATCAGGTTCAGTGTATCAGAGAACTCTACTGTAGAGATCTTAAGTTCGTATTTGCAGAAATGTGGAATTTCGTATTTTTTCTAGAAGAAATATCACGAATGCGCATTTATTTGTTGTTTTTTTTTTCCAGGGGTGATCGTATCGACCTAGTGGTCCTAAAATATCGCAAGAAGGTCATTAGAACGAAAATTATAAGTTCTAATGCCCTTTTTAAGTGACCCCAAAAATGGAGGGCAACTAGGCTCCCTCCCACGCTCATTTTCTTAACCACTCGATCAAAATTTTGAGATAGCTATTTCGTTCAACATAGTCGAAAAATCTAATAGCTATGTCTTTGAGGATGACTGAATCCCTTACAGTCCCCGGAGAAGGGCTCCAAGTTCTGAACTTCGCCCATTGTTTACATGTAGTATTGGACTACATGTATGCGGACGTGTATATACATAAAAGTACATGTATACTATAAAAAGTATGCGGACGTTTTCAAGGAGGGATTTTTTCCGGTGGGGGGGGAGTCGAAGAGGGGGCTACACGAAAGATCTTTCTGTGGAGGACTTTTTCCTCTGGGGAAGAGATTTTTTCCATGAAGGGAGCCCCGGATTTCCCAGCATTTTTCAAAAAAATGGCCAGAAACTAAATAATAAAGAAAAAAAAATTTTCAACCAAAAGTAAAAAAAAAACTTGCTTTTTATTTAATGTATACTTAAAACAATTGTTTTTTTTTAACCAAAATTCCAAATATTTGAAACTCTTGTATGTGCTGTTTACAAGATTATACAATTTTGTATACATAATTTGCATGATTTTAGTAAAAGAGGCTAAACTACTCTAAAAAGAGGTACAATCCAGATGAAAATCCTGCAGTCAAATCGATTATGCATGAGAACCCTAAAGCTAGTATCTACTACACATAAATTTCATATTTTTCCAGAGAACAATGGTGACACGAGTGTTTTTTTTTTTTTTTTTTTTTTTTCAAGGGCAATCGCATCAAATAATTAGTCGTAATTTACTAAAAGAGAGCACTTTTTCTGTATAGAGGGAGATTTGAGTGGATGGTAGCCCACCTCATATTTGGGGTAGCCCTGGATATGGAATAGCATTAAAACCAGCATAAATTAAATATATTAAAACAAATTTCTTTCAAATAGAATTAAAGAGCAATATCCAAACCTAAAATTAATATGAATTATTCAATATAAAAGAGGGCTTCCCCCTTCTAGCTTTCCTTCTTTTTGCGCTAAAATTTCGTCCTTTCGTTTGCAAGACCTTAAGACCGACTGCTCAGATACAACGGCAATTGAAATGGAATAAAAGGTATTTTTGTAATGCCTTAAGAATGACGAGGCTTTCTGTTAGACAATAAAATTTTCATTTCAAGTATTTTAAAAGGCCTTCGCTATATTAACGCAAGGTTGTATCCATGATTTTGGGTCGAGTATTTTTTTTTTAATCAAAAAATAAAATTTACAAAACGCTGAAAAAATTTATTACATGCATTTTCATTACTTTTTTATGAGTCAGATAAGAAATTCAGTTGGGGGTTCAAACCCAGTTACCCCCACCCCTTGAATATAGCCTTGAATGAACTATTTACAATTTACAGTTAACTACATTTATTGTATCCGTAATTCTTTTGAGTAAAGCACTCTGAAACTTTTGCATAAAGTGCAGGGGGTGGGCTTGATGCAGGGGGCACAATCCATAATATATGGAATGCTTATTCTCGTTTTGAAATTTAATGTTACGTTATAGTTTCATTTGACATTTTTTTTCAGTCAATTCTGGAAAGAACAGAAATAACTATGAATGAAGACATGAAACCCAAAACAAATGTAAATCACAATATAATATGAAACCAGCCTTAAACAGACTAAAATGCTATAAATAAAAGAGGTTTTTACGCCTTTAAAGACGATAGAGGTGATTTGCGCTTTTCTGAAAACCAAATCAATATTTCAATATTTCTGTGTATGTTTCTTTTAGTCAGTTTATTTCCCAAGCATTTGAAAGAAGGAATTTCTAAAGTAAGAAAACGATGATAAAACTTTTTTTAAATAATATATTAAGAAAATTTATCGTTTGTTATAACAATTGAGCAGTATCTAATTTCTTTATTTTTTCATAGAAAAAGAACTTATATTTGGTTTTCAGTTCAGCGCAAAAAACACTCTAGCCTTTTGGGGAGTTTGAGGAGTAGCAATATCACCGTTATTTGGTAAATTTTGTTCATTTTAGGTTTAGCTTCATCGTTCATGGTACTTTTTTTTAATTTTGTGTTTAATTTCGTTTCATTTCCTTTTACGGTTCATTGCTCACAGATATGCCTCCCCCTCCTCTAAAAAAATGATTTGTTAACTTGTAAAAGCTTATACATACAACTATATCTTACCATTGTAAGTTTTCCTAAACTTGTATTTTTGTTATATATAAAGGTGTATTTAGTTCTTCCAGTCAATAAGCACTTAGTAGCAATATGATGTCCGTAACGGTTAAATATGAACAGCTCTCCGCTCTTCGGCCATTGAATAACATATTCACTATTAGGGTTAGGGTTTGGTAGAGGTGATATAAGTTGATAAAGCTTCAGGCGGTCGCTATCACCAATAAATAATGAATTATCAGGTGCAACTGTAATTGAAGTCAATTTCAGGTTACAGTCACTCGATTCAGTTAACGCAAGTGACGGCTGTATCGTAGAAATATTAGTCTCGAATAGAAACTGGTAGGTGTCACTGGAGCATTTAATTGTTGTAATTTCTCCTCTTGTGCTAACATCAAACAGTGTTGTTGCCCCATTATCAGCAGCAATAACAATACGGCCTGAAGGGGCTATAGTGAAGTCAATCACAGTGCCGATACGTTTAGGAGCCTTTCTTGTGGAAGGTGCTACACAAAAATCTGGGAGGCCAGCAACTAGATGAATTTTGTCGTTGACTAGTTTATAGATTGAACTTCGATCAGACCAATATAGAAAGTTGTCCAAGGGGTTAACAGCTAATTTGACGGGCCAATGAACTAGCATCTGAAAGAAATTTTAAAATAAATTCAATAAGCCTTAAATATAATTCTAATGGAGACAACTTTTTAGTACAGGCTTTTTTAAGCCCACAAATTGTAAAACTCGAAAATGCAAATTAGCATACAAACCCGTCTTTAAAAGCTGCTGTTAAAGTTTGTTGGTCTTTAACATCTCATCGCACAAAGGTGAGCCATCGCTTTAGGTGCAGGCACAGCAGCTGTAATATGGATTTAAAGACAACAGAAAAGAAATTACATTAAGGCTGAGAAAAACTAAAGACAAACGTATTGATTATAAAGTAATAATTAGCAACTATTATAACTAAATTGCACTTGCAGTGTTTGCACATCTTCACTTCTGATCCAGTTGTGTATTATACTTGCAATAAAGCAATGCGTAGCTCTATAGCTAAAGTCAGCTCGTCGATACCAGAGTTGGACCTCTTTGGATCAAAAGTTAGGGCAGCAGCTTGTTGCCCTGACAGATTGGAAGCTTATCTAGGTTTTAAAACGGGTATGCTGATTAATAATATCGGTCCTCAGGATGATCAACACACATACACAAATAGTATGATAGTGTCTCCATATATAGTCAGTGAGATCTTTACTTGATATATTAAATTAAAAACAAAGTAGTTTCAACTGAAAGCAAGGAGCAACATTAAAACTTAAAACGAACATAAATGCCGGGAAACCCGTCTCCCCCTCCACGGAAAAATTCTCCCTGTGGAAAGATCCTCTAGACAATTGAATTCCAATGAAAATTTACCCCAGACAATTGCCCTTAACATCTCAACATGTAAAATTGAGTCGGCAAAGAGAAAGTAAGACGAATAAATAGAATTTCGTACTGAAACTCTACAACATTCCTCCATTTTAAAATGTCACTTGAAAAGTTCACCCCCCCCCCAGAAAATTCTTCCCGTGGAAAATTCCCCCAGCAGAAAACTCACCTTTCCCCAATTGAAAAATGTGTGCATACTACCCAACAACAAATACTAAACGTAAATGATGGGCAAATTTCATAATATAAAAACGTTTCCCGGATGGCTGTGAGCGGTCGTTTTATCTCCAAAGGAATAGTTGTTGGACCATTTAACTATGTTGAATAAAATGACTATTTTAAAATTTTGTCCTGGCGAATTTGGGAGAAAAGGACCATAGGAGGGGGCTAGATACCTTCCAATCTTTTTGGTCACTTAAAAATGGCACTAGAACTTTTAATTTCCGTTACAAATGAGCTCTCTCTCAATATTTTAGGATCATTGGTTTAAGTCTATCACCCCTGGGGAAAAAAATAAAACACAAACAAATAAACACGCATCCATGATCTTTCTTCAGGCAAAAAATACATAATTACACATTTTAAAGATGGGAACTTGAAACCTCCACTATGGGGCTCTCTGATACACTGAACCTGATGATGCGATTTTCATTGAAATTACTTGATTTTTTGGGGCGTTTCCTCCCTTTTTTCAAAAAACCAGGAAAATTTTCTCAGGCTCGTTGCTTTTGATGGGTAAAACTAAACTCAATGAATCTTATGTATTTGGAATCAGCACATAAATTCAATTATTTCGATGTGTTTTCCATCCCAAAATTCCGTCTTTTAGAGTTTTGTTGTTGTTGAGCCGCGTCGCTCCTTACTTACAGTTCGCTACCAAGATCTGTTTAAAAATCGTTCCGCTAGAAATATAAGAGTGTATAGTATCTAGAATGCTTTCCATAGGAGAGCATCCGCAACATTGTACTGTGGTAACTAACTAGTTAATCAGTGGGGCCAATTTACAAAAGTCAGAGAGGGGTCAAAATTTATTTTTCAAGATCTAGGTGGGAGCATGTTTCCTGTTTTTGATTCAAATGACCTATTTTAAATGAAAATAGAAAAAAAATGAAATGTAGGCGTGTAGGAGGGGGGCTGAAAAATCTAAGAGAAAAGTACCCTTACCCCCTAATTGACGCCCGTGGAGTCAATGTTATATGTAGAAGAGAATAAGGGACACATTTTCATCTACCTTCACACACCTTCACACACACACCCTCAAAAAACCAAAAGTGTAAGTCATAAGAGCTGACATTTGTTTTTAACAGAAGGTGTTAAGGCTTCCACCATATATACAAGAAGACACTATACAGTTGTCCACTTTATTTGCTGGTTAAATTAGGGCACCAGAATTAACAAGCTCCTTCTTCAAATTTAAATATCCTTGGGTAGAATAAGCAACAAGCAGTATCTTGCAACTAGCAACAAGGACCCTGGTTCCGACGGCCTGATTTTTATGATAACTTAATCTGTACCTAGAATTTAAGAACAGTGTCACATCAATTTTCTGTCTAAACAACAAATATTGGTTTATATTACACTACTCCGGTCAACTGCAACGCAATTTGGATGCTAAAGCCTTAAATAATTTGGTATAAAAGATAATACATTTCCCCCTTGGCGATATTAAATATAATTTAGAAGTTAGATAAAAAAAAGTGCATAGGCTAATTCTTGCCCACCGCTTTCTTTTTCTTCAAAGTTCTGTCTAATATTGCGGAAGAAAATAGTTTTTTAAAAATTTACCACTATTTACTTCGACTATACTTCCACAAATGGTGATAATTATTAGCCCCCTAAATTCAATTTACAAACGTTTCATTTTGTAGTTGATTGGACTAATTTGTGTTAATTTATTTTCTTCTCTCCCTTTCTCTCTTCACCGTCTCCTCCATGAACTCTCTCTCCCTTCTTTCCTCTCTTACTCTTTTATTGCCTTAATATTTTTTTTTCTTGGTAAAAAAATAAAGCCGCAATGAAAAAAGTCCAGAGTTTTAAGGACTATGTTTCAAACCTCTAACACAGAAACTTACGGGGCTCTGCGCTGTGTTGGGCTCTGGTGCATTTGTACTGCTATAGATTATTAATAGTTTTGGTAATGGTAATAATTTCATTCCACAAATTCTGGTTTCTATTTTTCCTCATCAATTTTTACATTAATTCAAAATGAGTCAAAATGAGTCAATTCTTTATTTTTGGGCAATAAAAAAAAACAAATTCCCTTGTGCTGGTGTCACTTTGAGCCCACTAAAAATTATATATATATATATATATATATATATATATATATATATATATATATATATATATATATATATATATATATATATATATATATATATATATATATATATATATATATATATATATATATATATATATATATATATATATATATATATATATATATATATATATATATATATATATATATATATATATATATATATATATATATATATATATATATATATATATATATATATATATATATATATATATATATATATATATATATATATATATATATATATATATATATATATATATATATATATATATATATATATATATATATATATATATATATATATATATATATATATATATATATATATATATATATATATATATATAATGTATGTACATATAGGGATCTATAAGAGATATGGAGAATTGCCCCTCCATAAAGAGCTTACTTTAGGGTCAGCGCAGCTGGGTCCGAAAGCGCTTAAATCAGGGAAGTCATCATTTCCAACCACTGTCTTAATAAAGCCTTGATTATCAACTTTACGAATTGTTCGACCATCAGCAATATACAAAGCTCTTTCTCCGTCCATAACAATGCCTGAAAAGATTAAGCAATTGAAAGCAATCTTGCAAATGCTTCGGCGTTATAAAGATATGAAAATAGAAAGAACCATTGCCCTTTTAAACTGATTAATGTCTGTAGTAAACTTCTTTAACGTCCCTGATAAGGGATGGGTCAAAATTTTTAATAAAAAGATCTAGAAAAAGCTCATAGAACAAACAAATAAACCTTGAAATTTAATTAAGACCAAGAATGAATTCGTCTTATTAAGTAATAAATGAGCGCAGGGGTGTCAATTCATCAAAATGCAGAGGAAGGGGGAGGGGTCAAAACGTATTTGTTAAAATCTGGAGTGGCGGCAGTTTTTTCCAATGAGCATACAGAAAAGGTAGTGTTAAAATCTAGGAGGCAAAAATCAAAGGGGGGAGAGGAGTGGATTATTTCCCTAGCCCATTGAAGCCCCTAATTTAATTTGTCATTAATGAACACCAATTATATTTAGAGAAAAATAATTTTTAAAGTCTCAATAAAATTCCAAATCATCAAATCCAACCGTTAATGATTGGATTCATTATACAAAGAGCTAATAGGATGCCATAAAAAATGCATGAAGAAACAATGGCAAGCTAATGCCTAACTTTTCTACCTTCGGTTAATTAAATAGTTTGTGCTAACGAACTATAAGTAAGGAGCAGCTTGGCTAAATTGTAACTGACACTGCAAAAAAAAACAGAATTTTGATACCAATAGATTCAAAAAAGAGTTGTTTTTATGCTTATTCCAAATATGTAAAGTTCATTTAGTTGAGGGTGCCCATCAATAGCTGCGAGCCCGAGAAAATTTAACTGATTTTTGAAAAACGAGGGGCGAGGAACCCTAAGAAATTCAAGTGATTTTAATGAAAATCCCTCCATTAAATTCAGTATACCAGAAAACCCTACTATAGAGTTTTCACGTTCCTATATAGACAAACATGGAATTTTGCATTTTATGCGAGAAGAAAGATCATGGATGCGCATTTATTTGTTTTCTTTTATTTTCCCTAAGGGCGATCTTATCAAATCTGTGATCCTAAAGATCGGGAGAGGGCTCATTTGATCGGAAATCAAAATTGTTAGTTTATTTCTTATGTGACAAAAAGATGATGGGCAACCAGCATTCCTTTCAGTCTCCTTTTATTCCAAAAAGATAGCCTAGCTATTTTGGTTTAACATAGTTGAAAGGTCAAATATAGTTGAAAGGATGAAATGACCCCCATAGTGAACGGGGAAACGGCTGTAAGCTGTGAAATTTTCCCATTCGTCACATATAGTATTTGTTATTGGGAAACATATGGAAATATTTCGGGAGTATTTTCTAAAGGATCGGGGGGTATTTTCCATGGGATGAATTTTCCCTGGGAAGGAAAGTTTCGTGGGGAATTTTCCAAGAGAGATATTAAACAGAGGTGGAGTAAAGGCAATTTCTTGGAAGGGTTTGAAAAATGGTAATAAACAAAAAAAAACAAGTTGTCTCAAAAAGCTTAAACTTAAAACTTAATTTTGTAAATAGACAAACCAAATATAGTAGTAGTATTTCATATTTTGAATGATTGAGTAACTGAAACAACATAAACAGTAAGCATCTCATATTTGGAAATACAAGCTGTATGTCGAAATTATTCAATTTTTTCTTTTTTCGCTACTTGTCATTTCTTTTCCTTTTTTTACTACTTGTCATTTCTTTTCCTTTTTTCTTGTTTTGTAGCATGGTAAGCTGTAAAAGTCGCCAGTACATAGGCATACCATCAGCGCACATCGTTTGCAAAGATTAACTTCTAGGTACAAGAGGTAGATAAAAGATCAAACAAAGATGAAGGATGTGGTTGGTGTAACAACGCAATGCAAAAGATATCACACTCAGTACAGACATAAAAATTACATTTAAAGATGTTGACCCAACACAGCACATTAAAGTTTTGTAATATTTATGCATATAATTTTGAAAAAGTGAAAATAAAATATTCTGAAAAAGTAAATACTTTTACAAATGGTAGTTTAGGGATCTTTCTTGATGGAATATTTCATTCTTCTTCTTTATCCACTCGGCAAGGAATTTCTGAATTTTTGGTTTTGTTCTTAAATTCACTTCAAAAAAGAAAAACTTAATTTAAACGTGGACCCTATACCTTTAGGATAGGATAGAGAGGCATCTTTCGCAGCTCCACCATCACCACACTGTCGGTCATCTCGAGCGGTACAAATTTTTCCATTTCCGGCATAAACAGTCCAATATCCTCGGTCACTTCTTTGAGACGATGCAACCTAAAAAGAAGTTCAAATCGTAACTGACAAATAGCTTATTAAACAATTCCTTCTTATTGTCGTAGCTACACACTTACTACCATTAAGTATAACAACCTCCTGTAGATACGTCTGTAGGGGGCATACAACAATAACCAATTGTTGCTATCATATCATCTTTTGGTCTAATTTTACCAATTTTTACGTCGCCCAATTTGAAATTATTTTAAATTTGGCCTCAAATCCGAGTAAAAAATTTATTTCTCCCGCCGACGTTGTTGAAACAAATAAACGCTTACTATTTATGCACTGCTCAAGGCAGTATCCAGGGATAGGAAGTTTTTAACTACCCTTCCCCCTCAAAATGTTTGTCCAACTCGTCAAAACATAACTAAAATGAATATAAACAAATTTTTGATGTGTTTTTTTTTTTGTAAAACCCACCAAAAAAAGAACAAAAATCCTGTATATGACCCTGGCAGCGTTGTCATCGTATTTTAGATATTCATTCAGAGTACTTTTTTGTCTTTTGTTTTCATTTTAAAAGACAGCAGACATTTTTCATCTGCTTCTGGAAAGAACCGGACAATCTCCAGGCCCATGAGTGTGTGAATCAACTGCCAATAAGCGTCTCTGCACCAGCCTTTGAAGGAAGGAATGCACAAAACCATTCCTGGAATGTTGTTGATACTCAAGTTTGATAAACTCTTGCCACACAATGTCTTTTGATTTATCTCGCTACTCTGTCATAAATAAATTTTGATTCCCTAATTGGCTTATAGCGCAAGAACAGGCTTTCCGTAAAAATGGTAGGTACGTCTGCTTGTAGTCACAAACTTCGTTGTACATCAGTATCATAGAAGTCTCATTGACAGGTAAAGCTAGTTTGGTAAAAATTGTTCCCTTACGGGTAACAACAACAACATGAGCATAATGAATATAAGGGAATACAATGAACAAAATGAATTCAGTACAAATACTTTTTTCGGTCGACTAATCATGTGATTCACACCAGTGGGGTACTGGCTCCACTGGTGAGACATGGAAATATTTCGGTGAGTCATGGGTAGGGCGTGTAATCTTCGGCCGACTATACTTTAAAGCCTTAGTTTTAAAAACATTTTTTGTGGGAATGACGTCACGTTCAGATACATTCGAAGAGCAGAAAAGATACATGTATTGCAATTATATTATACATTGCATAAAAAGAATATTGCATTCCGACAATATTTTTCATTACCATAGTGTAAAATATTCCTAGGAGACAACCCAAAAAAGATACCAAGTTAATGGCTTTTCAAGCTTCTTTCGGGTGAATAGAACTCAATTAAATAAAAAAAATTAATATCACGAGGGGGCACAAGAATTTTAGTAATGCTTAGGTGGAACATAGCCCAAAATTGGTAGGGAACCGCTGGCCTAAGCGTACCCTGTTTTTTAATTTAGTATAACTACAGGTGAAAGATTGGATGACCGTCAAATTAATTGTGTGTGTCATTTTTCCGGTTAATACTATAAATTATTGCTGAGTATTCATTTCTAGAATATTGAATTATTTTCTAAAGTTGTCTTTCGAGTGTCAAAGCTTAGAACTACGCGGAGACACCAAAAGGAAATTTGTTTTTCAGCAAGAGTGCCAGATTATGAGATCCAATTATACAAAATAAAAGAAACTCCAATGAATTAATTTATGAAAGTGGCACCTTCATATCCTGTATCAAACCTTGTACAAAAAGAATACTAACATAGGTAAAAAATTATTTATCTCTAAATACACAGAAGAAAAAATTTACTATCTTGGAAGATCGAAATTTTTTACGACTAAAAAGGAATCCTGGGGTGGCCATGCCATAGTTTAGAACTATTTAAGACTGTTTTTTTATGCCGCGCTTTAATTTTCAGTCTTTAAATTTGTCAATTTTTCCAAGCGGCACAGAGAAAAAATTTATTTTAAGTTTCTTTCACATTTGGAGATGAAAATTTTTTTTAATTTTTTTTTTTTAATATCTTGAATTCAGGCCTTAGAAAATCCTGTAATCGGGTATCAACTTTCATACCTAAAAACGTTTTCCCCATATTTATAAATATCCAAATATCTTTCTAGGCTATTCACTTTTCAATCATCCACCTCTGATGCACTTGCAGCAACAGGATAATAAAAGATTTGGTTTTCGACTCAAATCTTGATGTAAACAGACCAAGTTGAATATAAGTACTTAAAAAGAAAAAAAACTCAGGCTTCATACAAGTAGAAAAGAATTTAGCCTGTTGGCTATTTAAAATTGATGTACAGGCTACATGTTTGAATACTGAAATAACTAATTTCCTATCCTAAAAGACAAATTAAAGTAAATAAAAATAAGCTTACCGGTTGAGTCAGGTCAACCATTGTTGGATAGTCATCTCCGTGTGGGAAATTAACTTGAAAGACCTGTCGCTTCTCCGGATCAGAAATAAAAATAGAATTTTTGAAAGGAGATACGGCTATATAGTATTGGTATGATATTAGACCAGTCCTGAAATGAAAGAAAATTCTATGCTATAAGCAAGCCAATTTTTTATTAATTCTGTTGTTAAAGTTGCCTTAAAATCATTATTGCAGTACACTGTATTTATAAAAAGAAATTTATTAAAATTATTTTTTTCAAGCATTTGTAATAATGAACTGTGAAAAAGGAGTGATTCGTGCAAACGGTAACTGAGTTTTAAAAAAAGGAGTTTTGATAATAATATATACATCAAATGTAATAAAAAAATTATGATTATTCCTAATTCTTGCGAGAAGTTGCGGGCCGAAGAATATTTGACTGGTTTTCGAAAAAGTGGGGAAACACCTCCGAACGGGTTAAGATTTTGATGAAAATTGGACCATCGACCAGCATATTAAAAAAATTTATTGCAGAGGTGTCAAGATCCTCTGTATAAAAACGTGGAATTTTCCCTTTTTTAGAAAAATAATGATGTGTCCGTTATTTTGTAGCCTGAAAGGGCAATTTTACCCAAAAGAGAGCCAAATTGCTATTGAGTGAAAATTCTGAGACAGTCAGTCAGGTTTGAATAATAAAAAAATTATGATTATTCCTAATTCTTGCGAGAAGTTGCGGGCCGAAGAATATTTGACTGGTTTTCGAAAAAGTGGGGAAACACCTCCGAACGGGTTAAGATTTTGATGAAAATTGGACCATCGACCAGCATATTAAAAAAATTTATTGCAGAGGTGTCAAGATCCTATGTATAAAAACGTGGAATTTTCCCTTTTTTAGAAAAATAATGATGTGTCCGTTATTTTGTAGCCTGAAAGGGCAATTTTACCCAAAAGAGAGGCAAATTGCTATTGAGTGAAAATTCTGAGACATTCAGTCAGGTTTGAATAATCACAAAATTTTACATTTAGCTGTCCAGTTTCAGAGGCAGTAATGCCACACCGTGGCACATTTGCTCCTAAAGAGAGATGTAGTCCATACAATTAAACGGTTAAAATATATTTTATCGAAATGACGATCTCAAGATTATGTTTTATTCTGTTCTCGATGCATTTGCACACGAATATTATGCTTGAATGTAGAAAAATAGAAGAGGAAGTAGTAGCCTCTTTCGTATTTAAGAGATCCTTGGAGCAAAGACTTCCTAATAACAAATTGTAAGTAAAGAACAGCCTCTGTCTACAGAAACCGGAACTATAATTAATAAATAACCATTGCGCACATTCATTGGGATAGCAGAGGATTTTTTTAATAAAAGCCGTGGAAATAATTAGTTTTTATTTCCGTCCTCGAAATATTTTAGTTGACTTTTAACATTGAATGTAAAAACATAGGTTAAAGGGAGGAGTAATATCTTCCTCCAAATTTAAGAGGTTAAACACGTCGTAGAAACAAATAGTATGTAAAGAGCGATCCTTGTCTATAGAGCCCCGAACTTTAAGTTTTGATTAAGACATATGCAACGACAAAATTTATTATTCATGTTGATTATAAATATGGAAAATATATTAACTTCTTTAAGGTTGCTCATCATTGCTGCCTCTCTGGGGACCTTTTTTTTTTTACTTCGCCTGCGTCTGCAGCCTGCCTCAAGGCAGGAAAAAGAGAAAGGGCTGGGCTATGGGCTCGTGACTCATTCCTGTAAAAAGTCCTGAGCATCAGAAATATCTATTGAGAACAGCCTCGGATCTGATTGCATTTTGATGACAACCCCATGTCCCCGGACACGGTTTTGACAGCCAAAATTCCTTCAAATTTGGATTCTGGAGTGTTCGTACAATATCCCAGCTGTTCAAGAAAGAACAAGTTCTAAACAAAGGAGCCAGTACAATTGTGACATTCTTGGCCAGGCTCAGACCTTGATAAGTTGATAAGTGGACATAGCATCATATTCAGTGTTCAAGAAAGAACAAGTTCTAAACGAAGGAGCCAGTACAATTGCGACATTCTTGGCCAGGCTCAGACCTTGATAAGTTGAAAAGTGGACATAGCATCATATTCAGTGGACGAAACTCAAGGAGAAACACGGAGTTGCCCTTATGATGACAAGAAAAACCAGTCCATCCCTTTTAAAGTGGGAGCCAGTTTCATCCACAATTCTTACCGCTAGGTTTGCCAGCCAGCCTGCAAAACTGTTTGTGGGGATCTGTTACGCACCCACAAACGAAGCAAGCGATTATGTGAATGAACAATTCTACAGAACCCTGCAGTCAGTTGCCAGTAGTATACTCAGACATGACATAGCCTGTTTTGTCGGTGATTCCAATGCGAAAATTGGCGATGACCGCAAATATTGACCACAGTCTATGGGTTTTCATCGCCTCGGTAATCGCAATGAAAACAGTGAGCTTCGGAACAAACTCTTCAACCCGATTGGGAAGACATATATGCAGCTGCCCAAATCAGAAAAGACTGGCAAAGTTTTGTGGATGCCCTGGGTGCCTCTGGCGGCACAGGTGGATCTAAGATCTAAGGTAAGGTCAGCATTGTTATTAGCACATGGCAAATATGCATAATTTGAGAAAAGGAAAGTAAACTCTTGATATTACCGAAAATTATGAAATGAAATTCAGTATGTACGAGATCTCTAAAGCCTATACCATATGTGGAATTTCTCAGTTTTCTTACGAATTGGACGAATATTCAGATGATTTCTGATTTAACCTCTGATCTCTTTTCATTTGCAAGAATATCTACATATTTATATACACGAGGCCTAATTGGGCTAAAATGAAATGAAAAAGAAATTGAAGAGGTAAAAAATAATATAATCTAATAATAGCAATCTAATAATTTAATGTAAAGAGACAGGTTAAAAACATTTTGGACTGAACTATAAAATTTTAAGAAATCACAAGTTGAAAGACTAAAGTAACCATTACAAGCTGTTGAATGAGTCATTGAAAGAAATAGTAATTATTTAAATGATACTATCACTACTGAAAAATCAGGGCTCACGGTTTAAATCATGTTACAGTGGCCTAGAATTTCTACTGAACCTGGTTTTTAACTGTTTGTTGTCAATGCCTAGATACGGTTGTATCTAGTAATTGTAATTATTTAAATAATACTTTCACTACTGAAAAATCAGGGCTCAATGTTTAAATCATGTTACAGTGGCCTAGAATTTCTACTGAACCTGCTTTTTAACTGTTTGTTGTCAATGCCTAGATACGGTTTTTACTAAGACAAATACACATCCATAGCAAACACGAAAATACGTATAACTAAACACAAATAAACACAAATACTTTAGCTTGGCTTTATATCCATTAGAAAGTACACTCTTGATATGAATTCAGTCAGTTTTAAATAGGAGTATGCGAATTACAATTTAGTAACAATTTTTGGTTTTTCTTCATAAGAATTGATTGACAGTTATTTTGTTGTTATTTGACAGTTATTTTTGTTGTTATTTGTTGTTATTTGTTGTTATTGACAGTTATTATTTTATTGAAAAACGAATAAAAGTGATTATCACTTTGGCAACCGAGAAGCTCACATAGCGAGAATAATTCTAATTTATGTGCTTTTGGTAGCAGTATCAATTATAAAAAGTCAATTTTCAATATAAAAAAAAATAACTTTAAAGGTATTTAGAATTCAATTTATAATTGTTCTTACAGAGAAAGAACACGCAAATGAGGAAACAACGTGTTAATAATCTGTTGATACTTATGTGCACATTTATCGTACTCTAAACGAATTTAAATAGCAGCCAGTAAAGCTTTGAACAGATTAGGGCTGAAGAAGTGTGTTTACAGCTGTGTTGGTCTCAAGCTGCTTGATGCTGCAATAGACCAGCAGCAGAGGTAGTGGTAGTGTAAGGTAGAAACTGATTGATCGTTTGTTAACATAATTAATAGTGAACGTTTCGCAGCACATCTGGACAAAAGTACTAAACAGATTAAAAGAAAAATTTTTAAACTCCTGAGCCCTTCTTAGGTCTACTTCTGAGCGTAAAGCACAATTTTCTAAGATTTTTTTTTTGAAATTTATGACCTTTTTAGGGCAGTGTCGTATTTAAGTCAGTGTTGCCATGTTAAACCAGCAAAACACATAAGGAAAATCAATTAGCTATGAATTTGATTATGCTTTTCCTTCATAAACCTAAACAATTTGTCAATTTTCAAAAACATAAACATTTTCAAAGGGAAGCCACATCTTTTTAAGCTCTTTAATGCCATATTACTTTAGCTTATTTTTTGCTGATTATTTACTCACGTCAAATACGGCACACACTACTACCAAAAACAAAAATAACCAAATTTGAATGTCTTTTTCATTAAAAACTAATTTCCTTTTTCATTATTTTTATAATATAATTGATTACGCAAGTTTCTACTTAACCCATCAAAACAGTCAGATTTATTTTAATTATTTTGGTACTTTAAGACTACCAATGCTCCCTAAGTTAAACACTTTTGTCTAATGATTTTTATAATGGTTCCCATAATCTAATATGCTTTCAATGTGAATCCTCCCCCCCTAAATCACAAATTTTTACAATCTTAATTTACTTTCCAATTTAAACAATCCGTTTTAATAATATCCTTTCATCCTCCGTTCGTGATTTTAATTCATAAAAAGCCATTTTCTATGCTGCCTTAAGACCACTATATTAAAATCCGATTTAAAATGTTTATTACTCACGTATCTAGGAACGATCACTCCTACAAGCAAAGCTTCTTGCACTTTGACATACATTAAATATAAAGAAAACTTTTTGATTTCATGAAGCCTGTTAAATCTTGGATCAGAACTAGAAAGCCATAGAGATTCCAGACAAAGCTCCTTGTTGTGTATTTCAGGCATACCATTATTAATCTTATTTAATGATCGAATTACTCAACTCATCTACATTAACAGCAGTTTAACTCATATCTATGTTTGACAATAATAGTTCATTACAGCAATGCACGAAAAACAATTTCTTGAATTCATTCAAACTATAAAAAGGTAAACTATAAAAAAAGTCACAAAGAGGGAGCAAGAGGAATCATCAATATTCAAATCTTCAAAATTCTGTTCTCTAATTTATTTATATTATTCACTCCTTTTACACTCAAAACGCAAAAATTTCAAAAATTTCATATAATTCAAAAATTTCAAATTCATGCACTAACAACCACCATTCACTCGTTCACACAGCTAAAATAGCAATCAACTCATTCCACATACTTAACTAAGAGCAAATAGCCATATTTTGGTTATCTGTGAACTATGTGAATTTTATAAAACGATCGAGGCCCTCAATATTGTGCAGCATTGATGGGTATCTCATGAATTAAGCCTTAGTTTAGTGTTAGTCATTTAATTTCCTTTGTTGCAAAATCTACTTATTGCAAGAGTCACCAGCGAAAAAGGTCGAATGTTTGAAAGTTCTGGAATGTAAAACACGTTCATATTTTATTTCATTCAATTTTCCGCTCAGATCTCAACTCATTACTCATACTTAGCTAAGAGGAAAGTTTTGGTCACTTATGATCAGATTGAATTTGATGAAACGATGGTGGCCCAATTAATGTAAACATTTCTACAACTAAATGTGCTAACAGATGGCCATCGCTAAGACTCAGTTAAGCTTTAGATTAATGTCAGTGACATAAATGTCATTTGTTACCAAACTTGCTTATTGCCATAGCCATTAGAGATAAATGTTAGATGTTTGAAGTTGTAGGGTATAAAATATGTTTCAGAATTTTTCTTATTTATGTTTTTTTTTTTTTGCCATTATCAATTAATTGAATTCAAATATTCTCTGAACAATTTGATCTATATGAGTTTGACGAAACAATCCTGGCCCATTGAGTATAAACATATCCCCACCAAGATATGGTGATAGACAACTATCAGTGTCTTTAAGTTTTAAAGATATAAATCAATTTCAATCTGCTAGATTTGTTCGATTTAGCTCTAAATCGGCATTGTTTTACGAGTAAAACAATGCCAATTTTTCCTATGAGCAAAATCTTTGAAATTAGGCAATGGTTGAACTTAAGCAACTTAAGATAATACAAATGCCCAAACAAGAAACAACGAGGGTAAAAAAAAACTTTTTAAAAAAGTGGCCGCTTATTTAAGAAAAAACCATTTACAATAAAACAGCCTCGTTCCCGTTACTCTCAGGACTCTCGGGTTCGTGTCATGTTTTACAAAGATTAAATTAAAAAACACTAGTTTTTTAAACTGAAAGTAAGGAGCGATATTAAAACTTAAAACGAACAGAAATTACTCCGTATATGAAATGGGTTGTCCCCTCCGCAATCCCTCGCTCTTTACGCTAAAGTTTTTAACTGTTTTAAAAAGTAGAATTGTGGCAAAGAGTCAAACTTTAGCGTAAAGACCGAGGGATTGCGGAGGGGACAACCCATTTCATATACGGAGTAATTTCTGTTCGTTTTAAGTTTTAATATTGCTCCTTACTTTCAGTTTAAAAAACTAGTTTTTTTTTATTTAATTTCTGAACTTTTTTGAATTAATTCATTTTTGATTTTGGCTCTCCGCACATAAATTATTAAAATGAAATTTGCATATTAATTCTTTTTTTGGCTAAATGGCTTTCTCTTAGTTTTGATCAGACGATTTTGAGAAATAAGGGGTGGGGAAGGAGGCTTAGTTGCCCTCCAATTTTTCGGTTACTTAAAAAGGCAACTAGAACTTTTAATTTTTAACGAACGTTTTTATTAGTAAAAAATATACGTAACTTAAGAATTAACTAACGCAACAAACTTTTATATTCTTATATTTTTTATTATGTATATGAGGGGGTTTGTCCCCTCGTTAATACCTCGCTCTTTACATTAATCTTAAGTTTTGTCCCAATTCTTTAAGAATGACCCCTGAATCAGAAAGGCCGTAGAATAAATAGTTGAAATTACTAAAAATACTTTAGCATAAAGAGCTATGTATTTAATTCCTCCTAAATACCTCGCTCTTTATGCTAAAGTATATTTAGAACCCCTCATATGCGCAATAATCTCTGTTTGTTTTAAGTTTTAATGCTACTGCTTACTTTCAGTTGAAAAAACTTTTCATGTTTATTTTTTCATTGTTTTTTTTATAGTAATGCTAGACAATCCCGCGCCCTTTTCATTGAATTTCTCTTCCCCCATGACATATTCTTCCAAGGGAAGATCCTCCCACATAGTCCCCTCCCCTCAACCCCACCCCAAAACCAAAAAAAAATCCCCTGAAAACGTCTGCACACTTCCCAATAACCATTACTGTATGTAAAGACTGGACAAAGTTTGTAGCTTGTAGCCCCTCCCCCAGGGACTGTGGGGGAGTGAGTCATTCCAAAGACATATTTATTATGGTTTTCGACTATGCAAAACAAAATGGCTATCTCAAAATTTTGGATCCGTTGACTTTGGGAAAAAATGAGCGTGGGAAGGGGCTTTGGTGCCCTCCAATTTTTTCGGTTACTTAAAAAATAAACTAGAACTTTTCATTTCCGTTAGAATGAGCCCTCTTGCAAGATTCTAGGACCACTTGGTCGATACGATGACCCCTGGGAAAAAAACAACAACAAAAAAACAAATAAACACGCACCCGTGATGTCTTCTGGCAAAAAAATACGAAATTCCACATTTTTGTAGATAGGAGCTTGAAACTTTTGCTATAGGGTTCTCTGATACGGTGAATGCGATGATGTGATTTTCGTTAAGATTCTTTGACTTTTAGGGGGTGTTTCCCCCTATTTTCCAAAATAAGGCAAATTTTCTCAGGCTCGTAACTTTTGATGACATAGATTAAATTTGATTAAACTTATATATTTAGAATCAGCAATTCGATTACATTGATGTATCTTTTAGCATTAAAATTCCGTTTTTTAGAGTTTCGTTTACTATTGAGCCGGGTCGCTCCTTACTACAGTTTGTTACCACGAACTGTTTGACAACCTGAAGCGAATATTTCTCACAATCAAACAGTTCGAGCGGGACGTTGAGGAGGGGACAGCCTTTTCCATCTATGTAATAATTTCTGTTTGTTTTAAATTTTGCTCCTTACTGCTTACTCCTTATGTTGCTCCTTACTTTAAGTTAAAAAACTTGTTTTTTTCTTATTTAATGCAGTTAGATGCAGTTACTTTTGTTTCTCACAAGAGAGTATGCGTTACATGTGTTTACTCTTTTCTTGAAATCAGCCGGCTATTAAAACTTCTGCTTCGCCGTCTTGCTCCTGTATTTAGATATCTTACCCCACGATTCAACTATGAGCATTTTTATTTGTTTGCCACGCTAATTTATACTTTAAACTTTAATGCTTCACGCTTCAGTCCTCTCTTGACGATTAATACTTCATAACATTAGCCTAAGAAGCCCATAAGTTTTGAGATTTGTCATGTATTCTCGCCAATAGCCAAACAATTGTTGACTTACCCAAGCTTAACCACTGTAATCAATTTTCCGTCTGGAGTCAACTTTCTAATATAATTAAAATCTGCTATGTAAATGGAGCCATCAGGACCTACAGCAAGGCTAGACAAAGCTTGAAATTGAGATTTGAGAGGATCAAGTACTCTTCCACATTCTGTGCAGTCAACAGATCTTTGTAGTCCTATGCCGGCGATTGTTTTCATCAGACGAGGATAGTCAGTGAAATAGACAGAAATTCCATCACCCTTTTGAAGGATACCTAAAATACAGTACGCTGTTAGTTTGTCTTTGATTTGAAAATACAGAATTTTCGAAATTAGTGGAGAGTTAGATTTCCGCTTCCATCAAGTAAAACTAACCTTTACACGCGAAGAGCTGCCACATGGGTGCCACCCTAAAACATGTGAATTTGTTGGTTTGTTTTTGGGTTGAAAAAGAATCAATTTTTTAAATAGTAAAGAGCGAGATGGAACATCAACCAAGTAAAAAAATAACCTACATAAATGTATAGCTGTCAAAAGCAAGGTACTAAAGGTACAAGGTACAAGGTACAAGGTACTTCAGTTCTCGCTGCCTATTAGCGTAAGTTTACTAATGCCCATGTTTGCCCAACCACTAAATTTTGAAAATTACTTTTTTCAGAGTTTTGATTGAAAAATCTTGTTTACTGTTTTAACAAAAATCGAAAAAATATGTCCTTTTCCCCTATTTTTTTTTAATACATTTGTCCCCTCCCTACCTCTTCGTGAATTGACCTCATTGTGTGTTTGTGACATGCATATGCTTCTATTCATGTATATATGTAAGTGTGGTCACACAAATACCAATTAATATTTGGAAAAAGTGTTGACGTAGTTTTCATTACGAGTTTGGATGTGTGTAGTTGTATATATACTTGAATGTCTCTAGGCAATTACTCTCCGGGAAACAGGGAATGAGCTTACTCCTCATTAAAACAAAAGCATACATTAGGTAAGAAGTTGGACAAAATTACTGAGAAAAGATATTCAACTAGCTTGCACGTTCCACCTTATTTAATTAAAATGAAAAACCTCTTGTTTTTATGTAGTAATGAGCTAGGCTGCAACTTGAAACGAATATAAATTTGTTGTTAATAAAGAAGGGCTGTTATTTCTTCCAATATGGTCGTCCAAAACTGCAGGGTATTAACTTAGTTTTATATTACCTTTTCATTTTATTTCATTTCTTTTCATTTCATTTGTTTTCATTCCTGTCATTTTATATATTTTGTGTGATAGTCAAACTTAAAGGATAATATGATAATGAACACAACTCATTGAGAGAAACAAGTAGTTTCGTATAGCTCCAACTTTTTGAAGGGGTCATGGTGACAAAAGATCAACTTTTTTGGCCATGACGTAAGCAAAACGTACAAATTTAAATATTATCTATTAAACTGGGGAGGGTTCAAAACTAGTTGCTAATTTTCCCAGATATTTATTTGTTTATTATTCGAGAATCCGTGATATAAAAGCAAGAAGATGGAATAGTGACAGAAAACAAAATGATGAAACAATAAGGACAACAATAAAACACTCCGCAAAATACAAGACAGGCAAATATACAAAAGAAACTAGAATAAAAAAAGACTTATTATCGAAGGAATATAATTTATGTAATATATGTGCAAAAAAAATCCTCAAAACGGTGAGACATATTATATATGCTGCAGAACAATAACATTAAACAATCTTACAAGAAGTATATTATAATTATTAAAAATGATTGAAAAACCAGTCACAATTAAACACACAACAAGACGGAGCATAGGAAAAAGAAAAATACATCACTGCTTAAGAATGTGGGACCAATCATTTAAATTTCCATCTATTTTCTTATTATGTTTCGCTATCCCTCTGGCCACCGCAACCTCTGGGTTAGCAACCTTGCATTTCGCAATAGCGAGCGAATTTCATTACCACGGAGGCAGATGAAGCAGATACTTGGTAAAGCGAAAAAACATGGATTGGACATTGCTCTTGTCACTTTTAGTTAGGAGTTTCCAGAAGGGTGCGGCGTAGAAGATACGGGGAAGGGCAACAGCATTATATAGACTTGCTAGAGCAGGCCGGTTATATCGAAGTTTGCAAGATACATTGGAAGCGTAATCTACTGAGATTCTACGTCTGATTTGTTCGAGAATAAGTTTTCGGGTGTATCGGATAGAAGAAGCAATGGACAGACCTAGATACATAAGGTAATCTATAGTTTGAACAGAGCTAGATCCAACCGTGATGGAAGGGGCAGAGGAATCTGATTTTCAATTAAACAGACAGCAGCAGATTTGGAGGAGTTAAGTTCAAGCCCAACTTTTTGATATTCCGCTTCAATGATTCAAAAAATTTCGGTGATACGTTGAAGAGTTTCTATTAAGAAAAGGTTTATAGTGAAGGTGGGAACAAATTCTGTGCCTCCAGTAAATAGTTATTAAAGGGGTTGGAAGAGGTGACAGCTCCTTGAAGGGCCCCTTTCTTGACTAGGATAAGTTGTCTACACGGAATTGGTGGCATTTCTTTATCTAGTGGTAGTTTCAGGCGGCTGCGTAGTCTTGAATATAAATTCTAAAGAGAACGAATAGTGGCTAGATTCAATCCACGTTTACCAGCTTTCAGAAGCATTGCAGCACGGGTAAGAGAGTCGAATGCACGTCCGACATCATGTTTCTCCAAAAAAAGGCTTTCTCACGACGATTCCGCACCAATCAGAACATTTGTAATAACGGTTAAGGCATCGGCACACCCGGTACTTCGCTTAAATCCGAAGTGATGTGAAGGGGTATAGCATACTTTTTCGAGTTCCCTAATAAATAGCAGTTCAAAGAAATTGCAAAGGGATGTAGCTACAGTAATACAGTGGACTTCATATTTTCCTTTTTTCGAGACAGTAGTAAGACCTCCGATGCAAAAAGAAGAAGGAACGATAACCTGAGTGAAAATCATCTGCATAAGCAAAGACAGATGAGCCATAAAACTTTTTATCCCGTGTTTGAAATGAAATGCATTGACTTGGTCAATACCAGATGAACGTTTCCATTTTAATTTTTGGATGGCATCTTCGATAGAACGGGTACTGACCACAAAATCTTCATCGAGTTGAGCGGCCAGAAACTGACCCAGAGCTACTTCCTCAGATTGCTCTATGATGGGATCAGGAGCAGAAAACTCAGATTCGTAATATGCATACTATTCAGCTTCTCGAATGTCAGCTAATTTAGCAGCCATATTTGAATATTGTTTTGCACGGGCAGAATAGATATTAACAAGATCTCTGCGATGGTGAGCAAGAATTTTAGAAAACTTCCGCCTCGTGGAGATCCATATGTCATTCACATGCTCGGTAGTAGGACGCCTACACTCTTTCCATGTAGAAAAACAAAAATTTGCTTGTCCACATGAAGTAAACAGCTCTGGACTTTTTAACAATCCAGGAACGATTCCTTTGAAGAGACGTTGCATTGGGACAGCTTGTTTTTTGGCAAAGTGGAGGGCACGACATATTTCAGCACAATATATATCAAGACAAATCAGGACCTCATTCTTAGGTAACTGGAGTGACTTTTGGAGGAGGTGAAATGGGACATTAATTTTACTTAGAATCACGTCAACCGAATCAAGGAATGGAGTTTGGTCGAACTTTGACCAATCCTGACGATACCGCCGCGCTGAGGAATCACGTGCTAGCGGGCTACTTTGAAAAACCAAAGATGTTACACCGATAGAGCAAATTAGGTTAGTGGTCAGACAGCTGATAATATAATATAATGTTAACTGCATCGGCGGTCAGATTTAAAGATACAGCAGCGTGGTCCAAGTTAGAGATCTATGAAGACGTGTGAATATTCATAAAATCCGACATTTTATCTATTACATTCAAAAAATGACTAAATAAACCCTTAACTATAATAGTACGTGGATATGCTTAAAATCTGGTTCAGACAAGTTACAATTAAAGTCTCCGGCATAACACAAGGTAAACCTAGACGCTTGTGTAGAATTGTTTCTACACAAGAACCTAACTTTTCGCACAATAAAGCAAATAATCGCTCTGACCGACCACTCTTACGGCTAAGTTATGATTATTTAGTTCGAAAAATCTAGAACAGACAGCCAATTTAACGGAAGGGACAAGTCTATCAGAGGGTCTGCCTCTGTTATTCAGCTTTCTAGCAGGCACGTAGTACGACGTGATTGCCATTAAATGTAAGTATGCTGATACCATGTTTAGTGACAAACTGTTCCTGGTGGAAAATCACGTTATAACCGAGAGCTTAGGCTTTGCACATATTCCACGATAATAGAAACGAGTCCTTCGGTTTACGTTTAGCGGTTTTTCGGGCACTTTACACTATAATACGCATGACCATTAGTTTTGCAACAAACACAAAAGCAACTTTTTGGCAGGGAGTATTAGGCATCCATTTTTGTTTGAGGGAGTCACATTTAGAACACAGTGCACTGTTTTTACAGTTCGCGGGGAGAAGACCGATCTCATGGTATTTGAAGCAGCGACCTTGTAGGAACATGAACACCTCAACCGGAAGGCGTTTATATCCAACGTTCATAGATGCTTTCAGAAATGTGTCAAGATCAGTTCGAGACGGAAAGTAGCCTTTAAATGCTCGAGACTTGCACACTTTAGTGTTTTAGTGTACTTGGTGATTAGCTGTTTCAGCGACAGTTCGTCTAAATCTTCTGGCACTCGCTTAATCGCCACGACAAAAGCAGGCTCCTTGAGGGAAATGTTGAGTGATGGTTCTGCACGCTTAATATTTTTAACTATTTGGTCCGCGGATTTCTTGGACCGAACCACAAGTTTCCACTCGTTAGAACGGCGGAACTTAGCTATATCGTTTGGATTTGGGTATACCTTGTTCATGAATGTTTTTCGTTTTTTTTGGCCAATTAAGTCCTTTGAAGGGAGATTAATTATCACAGAGTAGAGTGATGAAGGGGTGCGGATTGAGCTGGTTGGGACTTGTCAGGCAGGCTGGTGGGGAGCAGGTAGCATTCAACATAAATCCGTCTAATTTTTCCAAAAGTTTATTTAATTTCAAAACTATTGTGGCATCAACAGACTCGCCGATGGCAGATAATTCACACGGGATTCAAAAAACAAACTTCGGGATCGGAACATTTTGCCTTGACTCTATGACTAGCAAGTTGCACATATCAGTAATATTGTCATCTTTCTTAGCATACGAAACCATACGGGTTTGAATATCCAGCTCACTATTGGGTCTTCTCTGCTTGTGTAACTGCATCGTGTTTGAAATAATTAATAGCACTCTTGAGAATCAGATCAAGTTTCAACCCTTCTGTGAGTGATCTACTCAAAAAGTTCAGAACAGGGCTAAGCACCAGCTATTCAGCCATCTTATTTCACTCGTAAGCAGCCACAATTCAAATCGTAATCCGTAAATCGAAGTCTAGAGACGGTCGTTCGATCGGTAATATAATGAAAAGAATTTCTGCTGATTTTAAACATATACATTTCATCAAGTTTAGTCCTACCCATCAAAAGTTACGAGCCTGAAAAAATTTGCCTTATTTTCAAAAAAGTCATAGAATCTTAATAAAATATCACCATATCAGATTCAGCGTATCAGAGAACCCTACTGCAGAGGTTTCAAGCTCCTATCTTCAAAAATGTGGAATTTTGTATTTTTTGCCAGAAGAAAGATCACGGATGTGTGTTTATTTGTTTTTTTTTGTTGTTTTTTTTTTGTCCAGGGGTGATAGTATCGATCCAGTGGTCCAAAGATGTCGCAAAATTTCTAGTGTCTTTTTTAAGTGTCCGAAAAAATTAGACGGCAGCTTGGCCCCCTCCCACGCTTAATTTTTAGGAGACCAAGCTTTGCTTCTGGTGGGAATTATAGACATTGAAACGATATTCAGTGTAACCCCCTCCAGTAATGTATACCCCCACACCCTGATTTACACAAGAAAAACTTTGTTTAATTTTTCATAGAATTTGTTTTTCTAATAATATTTTATTGTTTTTTATCTTTTTAACAATTATTATAAAATTTGTTTTTTTAAGTTCATACTCATACAAAAGGGAAGGTAATTTTCAATAGTAATTCAGTAGTATTCGTTTATTAGTAATTTAGTAATTGTTGTAGTGCAGGTTTGATAATCACCTTTTAGTTTTACTTCCCCTGTAGTTATAGCAATCTTTTGAAATTATTAAATAAAAAAAACAAGTTTTTTTAACTGAAAGTAAGGAGCGACATTAAAACTTAAAACGAACAGAAATTACTTCGTATATGAAAGAGGCTGCTTCCTCATCAACGCCCCGCTCTTTACGCTAAAGTTTGACTCTTTCTCTCAATTCTTCTTTTTAAAACAGTAAAAAACTTTAGCGTAAAGAGCGGGGCGTTGATGAGGAAGCAGCCTCTTTCATATACGAAGTAATTTCTGTTCGTTTTAAGTTTTAATGTCGCTCCTTACTTTCAGTTAAAAAAACTTGTTTTTTTTATTTAATTTCTGAACGTTTTTGAATCAATGCATGTTTTGATTTTGGCTCTCCGCAGAGGAATAATCAAAACGAAATTTACATATTTTTTTTTTTTTGGCTCAATGGCTTTCTCATAATTTTGATCAAATGATTTTGATAAAAAAAGAGCGGGGGACGAAGCCTAGTTGCCCCCCGATTGTTTGGTTAATTAAAAAGGCAACTAGAACTTTTAATTTTTTACGAATCTTTTTATTGGTAAAAGATTTACGTAACTTATAAATTAGCTTACGTAAAGAACTTTTGTATTCTCATGTTTTTATTACATATATGAGGGGATTCGCCCCATCGTCAGTACCTCGCTCTTTACACTAAAGCTTAAATTTTATCCCAATTCATTAAGAATGACCCCCTGAATCACAAAAGCCGTAGAATAAGTAGTTGAAATTACTGAAAATACTTTAGCGTAAAGAGCGAGGTATTAGAAGGAGGTGAGCCCCTCATATGGGTAATAATTTCTGTTTGTTTTAAGTTTTATTGCTGTTCCTTACTTCCAGCTGAAAAAGCTTTTTCACTTTTATTTTTAATTATTTTTTTTTAAATAATGCTAGTAAATCCTGCTCTCCCTTCATGGAAATTTTCTTCTCCCATTACAAATTCTCGAAGGAAAGTTCCCCCAGCATATCCCCCTCTTCTCAACCCCTCCCCCAAACCAAAAAAAATCCTCCTGAAAACGCCTGTATACTTCCCAATAACCATTACTATATGCAAGCACAGGTCAAAGTTTGTAACTTGTTGCCCCTCCCACGGGGACTGTGGGGGAGTAAGTCGTCCCCAAAGACATAGTTATAAGGTTTTTCGACTACGCTGAATAAAATGGCTATCTCAGAATTTTGATCCGTTGACCTTGGGAAAATAATTAGCGTGGGAGGGGGCCTAGGTGCCCTCCAATTTTTTTGGTCACTTAAAAAGGGCACTAGAACTTTTCATTTCCGTTAGAATGAGCCCTCTTGCAACATTCTAGGACAACTGGGTCGATACGATCACCCCTGGGGAAAAAAAAAAAAAACAAACAAACAAATAAACACGCATCCGTGATCTGCCTTCTGGCAAAAAATGCAAAATTCCACATTTTTGTAGATAGGAGCTCGAAACTTCTACACTAGGGTTCTCTGATACGCTGAATCTGATGGTGTGATTTTCGTTAAGATTCTATGACTTTTAGGGGGCGTTTCCCCCTATTTTCTAAAATAACGCAAATTTTCTCAGGCTCGTAACTTTTGATGGGTAAGACTAAACTTGATGAAACTTATATATTTAAAACCAGCATTAAAATGCGATTCTTTTGATGTAGCTATTGGTATCAAAATTCCATTTTTTAGAGTTTTGGTTACTATTGAGCCGGGTCGCTCCTTACTACAGTTCGTTACCACGAACTGTTTGATTATTTTAATTTGATATGTTCCCTCGAAATATAATTTGTTTCATATTGATTTGCTATGGAGATATTTCCAGTCTTGACTTGCTGGAAGTGTAATTATGCAGTGGATAAAGGGGACATAAATTTAACACATCTATATTTTTTATTTGGAGGTTTGCCGTTTTAAAATTGGCTGAAAATTGATGGTATATATTTATTTAAAAAAAAATCAAATGAACTGTATTATAAAAAAATTATCCGGGTAATTGTGGTAACTGCTGTGAATAGGGCATGCAGTGGTATATAGTGCTGGCCTTTCTATGTTAACACTAAATTCATAATTTGTTAAGGAAATTGTTGGTCTTTAAATATTCTGAATATTCTCAAATGTTCTTTAAAATCTGAAGTAGTGGGAAAGGAAAGAATCAATTAACGTATCAACAGCAAATTTCTATTTTGCGAAGCATGGAAATTTATTATTCAGAACAGATATATAGTAATTTCAAAAGGATATTATTTTTAAGTACAAAGAAAACTACTTTTACGATGTTCATCTTAAAACTTGCTAATTTTTCTCAACAATTTTATTTATTAATATTTATAAATATTTTACTCCCTGTGTGATTGAGGAGCTAGGATTGCTCCTTACTATGCTACCAATATTGTAAACAAAACTAAAGTTTAAACTACTTAATTACTGTCGTGAGAAAGCGTACTTTGTTTAGGAAAGTATTTGAAGCCTTTCTAAAATCATTGAAAAAAAAATGAAAATAAAATAAGGTTTCTAAAATGATGTTTTGCATAATTTCGCAGAAAATTTTTTCAAATTTTATTAGGCATTTTTAACTGTTTAGGTATTCTAAATGGTTTTATGTTTTGTGATAAATTTCGAATCTGATTACTTTTTCTTTACTTTTTTCTGTTTAGTTAATGCTTTCACTATTGCGGCAAACATGACATTCATCTGTCAAGAACAAACGTTAGAACTTGAAACAGATTTGAGAATATTTTCTTTTTCTTACAAAGAATATAAGAATATTGAGTATTTCGTTAAGGCGATAAGAGTAAATATAATTTGTAAGTTGATTAATTTCTACAGATTTAAACCTGGCAAAACTAAAAAGTATATTTTAATAAAAAACTTTGAAGAGAAAAATTAAATGTTCAAGCAAGAATAAAAATAATGTGTCCAAACAGTAAATAAAAAAGAGAAAATAACAATAACGAATAAGATAGAAATCAACCATTGAAAATTTTTACCCCTTTCTTTAAGGCTTCAAGTTCTTTTTTTCTTTTTCTTTTTTCTCTTTTTACTTATAAAAAGTCTGGAGTTATAGATAACTTCGAAGACCACACTGCCTTCCCATGAGGAAAGTAAAACAATTCAAAATAGGGATGAAACCTTTTAATTGACAGTGAACAGATATAAAATTATTTAACTGGATATTTCGAACACATATACAGTGTTCATGTATATGAACACTGTACATGTGTTCGAAATATCAAGTTAAATAATTTAATATCTGTTCAATGTCAATTAAAAGGTTTCATCCCTATTTTGAACTGTTTTACTTTCGTTTGGAGTTGTTCAACTATTTATTGTTTTCAGTTTCTCCTATCGCCTAATAAACTAAAAAATTACTTTTCTTCCTACTTTTAAAAATTAAGATTTTTTTTTTACTAAAAGACAGCCTTTGGTTGTGATAGCATAAAAATTCGTCCTCGAGTAGTTAAGAAATATATATCATACTTGCCTATGCTTTTATTCTTAGCATTTGAAAATTTTAGTATTTCCTGGTTTCAGAAAAAACTGTTTATATTTTTTAGTGCATTCGGAGATGAAAGTGTTTTTAAAATATTTTCCATATCTTGTTAGACCAAATTTTTTCTTGAATACCCAATTCTTTATTTTAGTAAACAAATTAATCTTTTCATATTTCAACCTAATGCAGGTCTAGCGATTCATTTTCTAGAGTTTAAAGTCTTAGTTCTAAGGTTTTTTTTTTAACCCAGCTCTATAGTAGTTAAGTCATCCAAAGTCCTATCCAAATGACATTTGAGGTTTCTCTTATGAAGTAAACTAAAAATATCTCTTGTCACTTAAAAAGGGAGTCAGTTATAAATACCTTCATTTGGATTGTAGTGATGATGAATGTCTAAGTTCCAACCTCCAATGTTAGATATGTCAACATCGTATCCTTTAAGAGTGACAGTGGAATGATGCCATATAATTGAATCACAGTCATGATGTTCATAGCCAACTGATACAACAGCTTCAGTTAGGCCATAGACCTGGAAAACATACCATTTAGGACTAGCCTGAATATGCAACTCAAAATGTGCACAGGTGTGACTAAAGCCCATCTTAATTAGTGTAAAAAAGATCATGATGGTATTAAAAGATCACACCTAATGATCATAAGGATCAATAAGGATTCTATACTTTAGGAAACTTGTACACATACAATGAAAAGCACATTTCAACTTAAAAAAAATATGTATTGGGAGATGAAAAAAACCACGCCTTATTTTTCTTTGTTAGTCTTATTACTAGTAGATATAAGTGGCATAAAAGAGGCCACGCCTTGTTCTCCTACTAGGCCATTAGCTTTTCTGAACCAGTGGCCGGGTACAGATACCGGGTCAACATTAGGATATATAACAAAAATTGAAAGGTTTTGTACTTTGGTGTTATCAGCACTAATTCCCTAATTCACGTTAATGTCCTAAAATGAAGAATCTTTTTTACCGTTGTTTTCTAATTATTGCAAACTAAAACGCCAATTAGGACATGGTCTAAAAGCGTGACCAAGAGCGTGTCATTATGGCTAAAATTGTAGCTACTATGGTTGAGCAGTGAGAGAAACGCTTCTAGATCTAAGAATCGTAAACCATATTTTATGCACATGCAACATACCCCAAAAACAGTTATTTTCTTTGGTGGATTTAACGATAGTAGAAGAAGAAATAGTAAGTAAGCTTTTACAGCAAAGAGTGAAATTATAGAGAGATAATAGCAGATAGAATACTATTTTTGTATTTTTACTTTCTTCTTATAAATTTTAAACTTCCTACTAAAAAATAAAGATCCACTTTAAATTGTCTTATTGTAAAGAATGATTCCAAGAAAGAAATGACGTTCTAGCGAAGCCCCTGTGCCTATTTTTCAAGTTAAGCTTATACGACAAAACAGGCCATCTAAACCTAAATTGCAAAATTTGTTGCCTATAGATACGCCAACAGATTTCTTTTATTTCCCTACTCCGAAAACTTAGTCTTTTTCATCAAAAATCGAACGGCGACAGTATATCCTTCATAACAAATGACAGGAAAGCCGTTCGAAGATCTTTTGAATTTTCTAAGTAACTTTTTTGTTTGAAAACTTCCTCTATGAAAGTTAAAGTACTTGTCTCTCACCAATACCCAGTTGCTAACTTGAATGGGATAATGTAAAAACAGATATCTACCTAAAGGTCAGCTCTTAAGGTATAGGTAAGAAACAGGATACATTTTGAAAAACAACAAGAAAATTTATTTATGACAGCAAAAACTTACAAAGCAAGGAGAAACTGATATTTTGGAACTACCCCAAGAACCTGTATAGTTTATTTTGAATATTTAGTTTGTTTATTATATAATTGTATCCTCTCGCATATAAAAATATCCTATTTTTTAAAACCAAATTATATTAACTTATAGAAAGACAATCTGGTCTTTTAGTAACCGGATTTTGAATACTCAGTTTGTTTATTAATTAATTTTGTCCTCTCAGAAATAAAAATTATCCATCTTTCCAAAAAAAAAAACGAATTGAATAGACATTTGGATGTGCATAAGATATATCTTAGAGTTTGAAAGCATAAATTGTATATTTTCTTGGCTTTTTCAATAGGTGGTTTATTGGAATTTGTGACGTATTAAACAGACTCTTGTATTCAGTGGTAATTTTAATATACTTTTGTCCCTGTGCAGCCACTTTTGAGGAAGAAGAGGTGGATAAATTAACTAATTTCCCATACTATTAAAATTAAAGAACTTACCTTCTGGCGGTAAACATTCTTTCGATCCCAGGAATAGATATAAAGAATATTCGAATCAGCTTCAAATGTCTTTTTGAAAATATTTCCCTCAACAACAACCTAAAAATAACAATTAAAACACAGTGAGTCTTGTGAGAAGCACAGAATATGAAACCAACATTCAAGTTGTGACACAAAAGGATATGCAGCTATAATATACGTATGGCTCAGTACTTCCGCCTTCAAAGTGTATAATAAAAGAAAACACATTTTCTGACTTGAAAACCTAAGAAAAGCCAAAACAGTTCTTCTCCTTAATGACATATCCCTGGCTAGTCATATTCAGTTTTTTCTCAATGATTAATTTTTAACAAATTTTCTTAATGCAATAATTTACTCATACACATTTGTCGTAAGGAGCTACTAATTAGCAAGATCATTTTCATAACTTTACGCGGAAATTCAGTGAATTACTTATAACAGCCACCCATTTGATATACCCAAGGTGGAAGGGTATATCAAGGTACCTTCTCAAATTAAGCAGCTAATATAGCAGCACAGCTATAGAAAAGACAACGAAAACACATTTTGAGAGGAAAGATTGTCATGAGCTTATTCAAAGCATCGATGTGTAATGGCCCTTAAAGAAAATTACTATACTGATCCACAAGTAAACTGAAGACCGATGAAACGACGACTTATCACTTAAAAAAAAACTCAAAGAACAGAGATAGAAAAAAAAGCAGATCTTGGCAAATTCGAGTCAAAAACCAACAATTTAAAAAAATAGCATACAGAAGAAAATTTTCTGCCGTCTAACCTCGCTCTACGTAGAAATATTACTTTTACCAGGAGATTAGCTCAAGGGTACCTTCCTATTTTCGTCCCTAGTCAATATCTTTGCCTCTTTTAACATAAAACATAAATTCTTTATAACAACATTTTATTAAAGGACAATAAGTTATGCATTGATGCACGATTTCGTTTCTAATTTGTCTGATTTTTTTCATCGGACTTTAACAATATATTATTTTTTTAGTGAATCCAAGCATTTTTTAACCTTGAGAGTGAAAAAACTCAGCCCCATTTACATTTACACTGTGCATATTCATGTTGTATGACTGGAATCACGGTTTCATAGTTGCTGCCTTTTTTTCCATAAGCTGCATTATCATTAAACAATCTCTATTTTTAAATACAGATTCTTTTTCAATATACTTGACGTATCCATGTGTACATTCTGATGTGTTTGATATGTCCAGAATAACTTTCATTTCAAATAGTTTTAAAAGTAATAGATAAAGGAATGAATTGTTTTCACTTTGTAGTAAAGAAACTACTCCCATAACGCTTATGCTGTATTCCCAAGCATTTTTGGTATTTTACTTATCGATTTATTT
This sequence comes from Artemia franciscana, assembly GCF_032884065.1. Classification (NCBI taxonomy): domain Eukaryota; kingdom Metazoa; phylum Arthropoda; class Branchiopoda; order Anostraca; family Artemiidae; genus Artemia; species Artemia franciscana. The sequence goes on from NC_088882.1 coordinate 12,547,924, forward strand.
CCTTTCTTTAGAAAATTACTCCCGATAATTGTCCACATAGGTTCAATTTTTAAGACATCTGTAAACGTTTCCTTTTCTTTCCTCATATAATATTTCCCTAAAAAAGAGACGAGTTTCTCAATCCCTCTGTTTCCTGTTTTCTCATAAGGATAAGGGAATAAACTAAAGATACTTTGAAAAATAGGACAAAGGTGTGGAAAAAATACGATGTGCAACCACATTAAAACCAACCAAAATATCTTCTAATCGTACATAAGAAAAATTGCCATAAGAAAAATTGCCATAAGAAAAATTACCATAAGAAAAATAGGAAAAATTGCCATAAGAAAGATAAGAAAAATTACCATAAGAAAAAGAAAAATTGCCATAAGAAATATTACCACTAGAAAAATAAAAAAAATTACCATGAGAAAAATAAGAAAAAGCGCAATAAGAAAAATAATAGAAGACGTCACCTGTTGAATATTTTTCACTATTCATTTTTCAAGTTCTCTCACAATATTCGGATTCTACAATAGATTTTTTGCCAAAAAGACGGGTCGTAATTTAGGAAAGTTGGTTTACTAATTATTTACAATTTTCTTTAATAGGTCGGCCCGTATTACTTACCTATGTAAGAGATGTTGATACTTGTATTTAAAGTATATTCTCAGTATCCTAACTTTAATTTTTTTTCTGATTTTCCTTGCTGAATAGCCTGTTTGTAAATATGATTGATTATAACTTTTATCGAGCCTTACTACAAAAAAAAATTGGAAAAAATGGGCTTACTAATTCCCATTTAGGCATATTTTATTCGGTAAAAGTACCTTGTCCCCCCTCTTCTCACAAAAAATACTTCTAACTAAAGCGTTGCTTTTCATGGGTAAAGTTATTTTTGTCCTTTATTTTCTTTTTAGAATATAGATATAGATCATAGAAAAATCATTTTTTTCTTTTATAATTTTTTTTATAAGTTTATTTCTGGGTTTTGGTAATTCAAAAGGAAATAGTTGCCCGGACACATGAGATTAGAAGTGAGAGGTCACAAAACTTTAGTTCTATCTTGTGATGTAGTCTGACTGTTTCTGCATTCAGTGTTTTGCTTTCTGACACGTTAGTTTTTCATAGTAATGCATTTTGACGCCATCACAACTACATTAGCTAAGACAACTGAAACATTTGTGGTTGTATACCTTCTAATATTGTTGGTCTTGTACCTAATGTTGATTGGTGAAAAAAGTAACTACGATAGTTTTTGGGAAGAAGAAGCAATTATAGGAAGAAGCATTACTATAAGTAGTAGTAGTAGCAGTAGACAGGTTTAATAGCAAAAACTTGGGCATATGGACTGTAAATACCCCTCAGGGTAGCCCGTGCTGTAGCTGTTCCTTTTGAACATCGTTAGGAAACGTCATTTTTATGATGATTCAGTACAGCGACCAAAATTAGCACTTCAAAAAACCAAGTTTATTCTGAAGTTGCAAATTCTGATTTTCTCATCGCTCCGAATATTTTGTTTGTCAGTCAATTGATCAAAATGGATGTTTTTCGCATATCGTTGAGTTTAGTGGTCTATGCGGAATCTGATAGTCTTGTCTCAAGTAATTTTTGTTGAATATCAGGCAATCTATTAATAAATTTGTGTTTTTCAAATATGTGTGTTTGCAAGGGTTGATGCTTTTTCGCCATCTGGCCATCTAGATAGCTAGATGGCTACCATAAAGCCATCTATTGGCTATATTTTTCGCGAACGTGCTTTTATAGTCGTCAAATATTTAATTTAGTGAAATGGGTGTCACACAACCACCTTAGTTGGTAACTGTAAAATAGGGCGATCCTTCCACCGCTTATATTCATTTTTGTTCCGACATTCAATCAATAATGTATCCAAGTAAGAGTATTTTTACAGGTAAAAATTATTTTTGGTTAACAGAAGTAGAGGGCAAAGCGGGCCCACTGTATTTTGGCGGGGGGCGGTATGCGGCAGCCACTTTGAACAAATCTCCTGGTTCATTAATGAATAAGGAGCTAAAAGTAGTCTCACCTGAATATGAATATACTTCAATGAGTCTGGTACCGTCTCAGGAGTCAGGTTCATTAAAAGAATAGATCGGTATCCAGGAGTACCCGTGGATCGATGCACTAGCTTCAGGGTTGTGTCAGATATGTTAACTGTGTTTCTGACGACCTGTAAAATATGATTAATTAAAGGCGAAAAAAATAAACAGGTAGATGCTCAAAGCAGCGTTTTAAAATCTTAGAAATTGCTTTACCTATCACAATACTGGCAAATCTGCGGGGTAAGAGTATATACATAAAAACAATTTTAATTCTACAGCTAAAATCATTTGACAGCACTTTTCTTGAATGATAATGGGCTTCATAACTTTGAGGCTCATTATGAGTTTTTCAAAGTGGGAGGGGGGAGACAACTTTTTTGATACGTACATAAAAACAATTGAAACTTTTGAAACAGATATTTTTCTTTATCATTAAAGTAAAAAGGTGTAAGAATATCCTAAAAAATATCAACTCATTTGAAGAGGAAGCATTAAAAATCTAAGAACTTTATTTGGAATAGGTAATAATACGTTTAACAAGCCAAACCTGCAACTTAAATACCAAACTGGAAACCACCACACTGTGACGACATTGGTATACCGTCTCGAGTAAACACTTTTGTATTTATGTGTATGATCTTTCTCTTATTCTTTTCTTCCTAGAGTCAATTAAACAACAACTTATTATACAATGTGTAGAGTCATTATTAATTCTTTATGAAAGAATTAGTAGGTATGTGCCAAGAGGTAGTAACAACAGGGATCAAATAAACTGAAATACAAGTCATTAAGTTGGAAAACCGAGTTAAAAAGTACTGTTAAAGAATAAAAAAGTAAAAGTCATACTATATTTCACATAAGAAATATTAAATATATTGCCACCTCTTACTATGACTTACTCAGCAGCAAGCAATTTATCCTAGTCATTTTACACTATCTCACTTCGCTAAGCGTGACACCTTACTCTCGTCCTTGAATAACATTTGTACGATTCTAACTTGAGTGCTCACTTAAGACAAGAATACTGAGGTTTTGTTTGAAATTTAGAAAGATGGCTGTCGTGTCTTTAATGCATATAGTCTTTAGTATCTTTAATATCCGCAAAGTATAATTTGAATATAACTTTATTCCTTAATTTTTAGGTGGCAATGGGTACAAAGTAGTCGAAAAAGAGCAAAACGTAATTTATTGGACGGTTTGAGGTTATATAGTGGAATTTAAAGTGAAATTTTAACAGGCAACAAGAAGACGACCTTGCCGGATTTCTGATCTTCTGCGTATACTATGTTGGTTTTTATCCATTTATTCCTCTGTGCTGGATTCCTCTAAGAGTAAGCCCTCAATTAAGTGTATTTTCATATTAGAGTTTATAAAGAGTTGGTTTTTTTCAACAAAATTCTATCTTTTTTAGTAATATTTTTTTGGTGTGTTTTACTATTAGAGTTTCCTTTCCTTTTCTCTTGTTTCTTTTTTTAATTTTTTGGGCAAATTTTGACAATTAATTTCCAAATAATCAGTGCTGCACCTTCTCTTTGCACTGACAAGAAAAATTCTAATAATCCTGTGGAAAAAATTGACCAAAGAATGCGCATGGTATGAACACACATACCTTTGACGTATAAAGGATAAAGTCTTTTTTTGTGTAGAAAGTAGCCGGAACGTTACCAACCTAATCATCAACATTCTGGTCCTCCTCCATATTCTACTGCTGTCATTTTTTTTCACACTTTTTAAGTGCCTAAAAGTTATGAAATTCCTTTTTTACTCTTTTGTTTCTCGTTTATTCTTTATTTACAAAACTTTATTTGATACGCCATTTACATAAAATTGCCATTCAAACCTTTGTTCCATTTAAGAAAATCACCTAGAGAATCATAGAAATAACTCATTGTGGAGCATTGAAAAAACACCATCTACTGCAATGTTGCATCAAACTATCTTTTTTTAATTACGTTCCTCTCTCTCACTCTGTTTTCGCTTCTTCTGTAAGATATTTAAGCGCCCAAAAGCTGTCACATATTTTGCTGTTGCCCTTGCTTGTTTATTCTTCATTTCCAGTATTTTAAACATCACGTACAGAACATTGCCATCCGGACTTTTGCTCTATTTAAGAAAATCTCCCCAAAACTCGTAAAAAACATTCCTTTTGGAGCATTTCAAAACACCATCTACTGGATCTAGAACTATATGCAGGAATTTTGCTTTTAGTTTAGTATTAGTGATGAAAGTAAAATTCAGCCCGTGTTCCGAATTTCGTCTCCATTTTTATTAACAGGCAAAGATAAATATCTAGCCATTAAGAGTACAAAATTATCCCAAAGGTACAAGAAATATCATCAGATGCTCCGCTTTTATACTTATGAACTTGGTTAACATCTTAATAAATATTTTATTGTCCATTTGTGGGACTGCCTTATGAAAAATTCAGGTTGCTGCGTTTTCGAAAGTTTTTTTGCCCCCCCCCCGGAACACAATCCTGGATACGCCTGAGCATTCTTTCAAGACAAAGCGACTAAATAAGACATAACTCATGTTGCTCACGTAATATGAAAAATGAAATAATTGGAACATTTTAGATAATTTTCTAGTGATATTATTTGGAACGACCCAGTTAAATGCGTTCCCTATAAATAAAGAAGAGCTGTTTCATTTTTGTGTAAAAATTTTTAAGACAGTATTTTTTTAAGTCTTACTTTGCAAATGAAATATTATCAACAGAAAAATGTGTCATAAATTAAGTTTTTCCATTTTTAGTTTATTATATTAATTATTTAGATTTCACAAATTGTGAAAAAAAGAAAGCGCAATCGTTAGTTTGTGATATTTAATTTTTTTCTAGCAAAGGACTTGTTTGTTTTTCTCCCTCTTAAGAAAACCCAGAAGATTTGGCTACGTCCATTGAAATTAGACGAAATGCATAACAATTTATTAATAATATAAAAGCTTTTTCGCATCTGTAGAATAATCTCCTTGGATTTATTGAAACCTAAAGGAAAAACCATCTTATGTTTTTAGTTTTATCATATTAATCACGAGAGGAATAGTCTTTCCTCCCTAAAATATACAGAAACTTTACCTATCTTCTCCTCCTGTTGAATCATAAAGTGTGATACTCATTTTTTGGTTTTGCAACGCCACCAAATCAGTCTATCTTGACATAAAATCCTCGTATTTATGTTTTAGAAAGATATAAAATTGATTTACCTGCCCATCAAAAACTATGTCTTTATTCAGAGGGCTTTCAATATCCAAGTTTGGATTCCAAGTAGGAATTATTGTAGGTTCTAAGGTGAAATTTCCATACAATCTTGGACTGCACTCTTGAATCAGTTTGTCCTAAAATCAAGTAACAGCTCATTAACTAGTTCCATTGGTGCGTTATGATTATAAAGGGAGTATGATTGATTGACTTCAAATCAATTTTAATCAATTTTACTGGTTTTATTCTACGAGTTTTCCAAGAAAATAAATATACGTTAGTATATTTATTAACGTATATTAACGTTTGTAAAATAAACGTTAAGTTTTTCTTCGAGTTTTTCAAGAATATGAGGGAGGAATATAATCAAACGTTAACAAAGTAGATTAGTTTCTTCAAATCAATTTTAATCAATTTTACTGGTTTCATTCTACGAGTTTTCCAAGAAAACTTATAGTGAGTCATTTCATTTTTAACTCATAGAAAATTCATCATTAAGAAAATACTTATTAATCGCATAGAATGAACTAATGATTTTCTAAGTTATACATTTTCCATTTTAATTTATACATACAGATAATATTAAATGACGCGAAAGATCAAATTTTAATAGAGCAAAAATGCTTAACTACTAATTTTTTAATGAGTATGAAGGGGGATATACTCAAACATTAACAATATAGCTCAATTTCTTCTGCTTCTCTCTCTGAGTTTTACAAGAAACTAAGAGTAAATTTTTTCATACCATATATATATATATATATATATATATATATATATATATATATATATATATATATATATATATATATATATATATATATATATATATATATGGATTATTCTTTATGGTTGATTGTGTATGGCTATGCTGTTTGACCTATGTGGTTGTATGGATGAGTAGGGTTAAGGCCTCATTTAAGTGCTGGTCTATATTACTCACTAATTTAGGAAAACAGTCTTCCCTTTCTCCTTCTATCTCCTTTCTTTCTTTTATTTTCTTTTTTTTAATGTGTTTGTGCTGTTGCATTGATGATTTCTCTTTTTGTTATATATATATATATATATATATATATATATATATATATATATATATATATATATATATATATATATATATATATATATATATACAATACACTATGCATAAAACAAAAGATTACCTAAATCTGTTGGTTTCTTATCCCCGTATAGATATTTGAGCGCAAAATTGACAATTCTTCCCTTTCCATTCTAACCATATATCTAGACAATATAAAACGTTCCGAAATAGGCTTTGACAAGTTTTTGCTAAGAAAGTACTTAACTATTAAGTTTTTCAGGAAAATAAGGGGGAAATGTAATCAAACATTAACAAAGTAGCTTAATTTCTTATGTTTCCTTCTCAGAGTTTTCCAGGAAAAATAAGAGCAAGTCGTTTCATATTAAGCTCATGCGAGATTCTTCATCAATTTTTGATCTACTAAAGCACGTTTTTTAGCGTCAAAATAATCTCATTTTAAATTCAACTTCTTAAGGAAACCTGCTTAATTTAAACCATGATTTACTGAATTAAGCCTTAATAGAGTAAAAGAACGAAATAAATTAAGAAAGATTAAAATGAATTCAGGCACACTTAATCATATGACAATGTAACGTCAATGTCAATTTGCGACAGTTAACAGATTGACAATAAAATGTCACAGAAAGCAAGAAAAAAAAACGTAAAGCGACTAATAATTAAACCCAAAATCAAGAAAAACCCTGAATGAAACATAAAACCTAATATGGTGTGTAATTATGGCCAATATTCATGATAAATAATTTCTTAGACCACACTGCTTTTCCATTTACGAAAAAAAAAATAATTGAAGGAAAAACGGGTTTAATTTCTTATAAAGCAGTGACAACAAAATAAAATAAAAACTACATTTTAGCTAACCAAAAAATAAAAATACTCCGAATATTTCGGCCCCAAGTCCGGGAGCCTTTCTCAACGGAAAAAAAAAATTGGCAGAAGAAAGTGCCAATATAAACAATTACTTCAGTTTTTCTAAAGTTACAGTCAGTTGCGGAAGTGTTTGTTTTAAAATGTGAGTTTTTGTTTCTTATATATTTGATTTTTTATATTTTTTATGTTGGTTTAGTTGTCGTGGCATTTTTATAATGTCTTAAAAATAATCTTAAATTGTTGTAATTTTCTCCTTTTTTTGTTGTTTTTTTTTTCCGTTGAGAAAGGCTCCCGGACGTGGGGCCGAAATATTCGGAGTATTTTTATTTTTTGGTTAGCTAAAGTGTAGTTTTTATTTTATTTTGTTGTCACTGCTTTATAAGAAATTAAGCCCGTTTTTCCTTCAATTATTTTTTTTTTTAATATTCATGATCTTACTTGAGGGAGGATATCTGGACTTAAGCATTGCATCTCGTCCTTGAAATATGAAAAATGTAACATAAATACGCAGGTTTCAGCTGTTTAATCGCAAACAAAAGGGTTAAAAAATATACGGCCTAGTTGAACGTCCCACCTTAAATAGCTTGACTCCTCCCTCGGAGCCCCATTTTTTGCCCACTGTATATGTGTTCGAAATATCCAGTTAAATAATTTCATATCTATTCACTGTCAATAAAAAGGAATCATCCCTATTTTGAACTGTTTTACTTTCGTCATGGAAAGGCAGTGTGGTCTTCGAAGTTATTTTTTGGTTAGAAAAAATATCTTGCGACCATTCAAAAAAACTTCTATCATCCATCGCTGGAAAAAAATTTCTTCTACAAAAAAAGAAGAAATGAAAAAATCTTTTAAAAATAAATTTTCATATTTTACTCATTGGGTGCTTTTCTTCTAATCCCTAGTGTGTGTGTTTATTATAGAAAGGGAGACTTATATGTTTGGTTCCCTTCTTCTAATGTCGTATTCGTGAAGTGAACGTGATGACAGAGAATTATCACTTGGTGGGTTATAGATTTTCCTGAAACAGAAATTGCTTCTCTTCCAGTCAAGAATTCCAATATGTTTGAGTCTTGGAACGGAAAATCGCAATTAAGGATGGCTCTCAAGTATACTGAATAGAAAGGAATGAGTAGGAATGCTTTGAAACTAATCGGTTTCAAAATATTCTACTTTAGCCATTCAGTATGTGGAGACAATACTTTAAGATAAAAAGCTCCTCTTAAAATAATTATAGCATGGTGGTATTCCTATTCAACGTTAGCAATGCCCCGATGAGTCAGTTTCTACGTTAAAGACTACTAGATTCAGAATTTTTGATAGTCGACAACAAATTCTTCATTTTCTGGTGTGGAGTACTGATCCAAATCGTTTCAGATCCTCAATTTAGAAAAACCGGCATTAACCAGACCTCAATTAAGGAGCTCTTCAAAAATTTCATATATAAATTTGACTATTGGCCGAGAAGTGTTGTTACTTCAAAGCCAATATGAGATTCTCCTTACTATGTATTTTTTCTCCAAAAATGGGATTGACGAAGGAACATTACAAACATAATTAATACTTAATGTAAGTAATCATACTTACTTTATCCAACATTTTGTTTGTTCATAAGATCACAACCCAAAACATATTTTAAAAGCCTCAATGATAAATTGTAAAATAATTAAATGAATTCGTCAAAATTTTAAGTGAAAATTAAAAATATTTTTTTTTACACTGACTTGTTGATATTCCATTATCTATGAAATGAAAACTAACTTGTCACTGCAGCTGTTAAAATATGTTAAAATTTAAAAATAAAACAGGAAGGATGGGAGAGGGGGAAACATACAATTGAAAATTTAGGAGCAATTTTGGTTCCGGTACTTCTGTAATTTTTTTCTTCCAATGAAGATACCAAAACAGGTTTATTTTCAATAACTAAAAAGAGAATTTATTTTTCAAAATAGTAGGGCCGATAGACCCCTCTCCCTTTAATCGAGCATATGTTAAAAGACCTTGGCCAGAAATTAAACCTTAAAAAAATGCATCGAAAGTTTTTTTTTCTTTTTTATTCCTATATTTACGGCGCCGGCTACATACAGGCATATGATATGCCACTATTCATTTACCTCGTCCCAACACCTCGAGGTCTTAAATTTTCGTTAAATCTTCTTTAGAGGGAGTCAACAGAGGAATTTTCAGGAACAATATCACTAGGAAGATCGTTCGAGATAGAAGTGCAAAACCGGATGAAGCTGTTCCTCAAATATTCAGCTCTTCGCGTGTCCTCTTTTAGATAATTGAACCGAGCTGTGCGCCCTCGTATCTGCCTTGATGGCTAAACAAAGAGAGGCACAATACGAGAGAGATCGTCTGAGGGAGACAAATTCATGTACTTGTAGAAAACAGCCATCGACGCTACATCAAACCTTTCACTTAGAGGCTTGAGCGAGTCATGTATAGAGGTGTAGCCCGCCCTATTTGCCCTATTATGGATTTTTGGAGTGGTGCCAATAACGTTTTCGGAGCACCAGAATATAGCGAGTATCCATATTCAGCTGTGGGTCTAGTGCAGGGCTGGTAGAGTGGGATAATTGGGCTGGATGAAAGAAAGTTTTTGCAGTGAAGAGTACCTCCAAGCTTTATTGCACACGAGGCTCTCACCCTATCAAGTTGGTAATTCCAAGAAGGATCGTGGGAAACTGAATGCCCCAATAGACGAGGCTCGTTGACTCTCTTCATAATTTCATTTTAAAAATGAAACTGGGGTTTTCATCTGGCACCTTTGACCGGGTAATAAGAAGCTCCTTTGTTTTCGATACATTAAAGTTAATCATCCATGCATCAGGCCACTTTCCAATTTAAAGAAATATCCATCTGTATGAAAAGGGAGGCTTGCATTGGGTTTTCGTGTTTAGGACGGCTAAGTGTGTCATGGTACCACCGGCAAAGTGATGTTGAAGCCTTGGGAGGCTGTCTCCCATGTCGTTTATATAGATGAGGAAAAGCGCAGGTCCCAAGACATTGCTCTGGGAGCCAATGTTTTATTGAATATTCACGGAAAATAAAACCATTGAGGACAATCCACTATGAACGATTAGCAAGAAAGCTCTTAATTAATTTTAACAGACATCCACGAACACCGTAAATATGGTGTTTCTTTAGCAGGCCACGGTTCCATACTCTGTGGAAACTTTTGGCAATCCCGAATGAAAATAGTCTAATGTCGTACCAGATTGCCAGAAGTACGATCCACTCCTGATTTTGGGCCATTAGGTAGTATAATGTCAAGTACTTCCAGCCGAATCTATATTGGCGATCACCTAGAAGGTTGTTTGATTCCAGGAACTGTTGAAATATTTTATTGGAGATGCTCTCATAGATCGCCAACGTACAAGAGGAGGGTAATAGGCCAATAGGATCCCACACTCGTTGGATGGCCATCTGTATTTAGGGTAGGTATAACATGGGCGGACTTCCATGTTTTTAAAAAGGTTCCGGAGTGAAAGGCAAATCCGGAAAAGCAATGACAAATTTCAGCTAGTTCAGCAATGCAGGATTTGAGGACGAAATTTGATATGTTATCAAGACCTGTGGGTTTGGTCACATCAAGATACCGCAAAATACGAAAGATTTTAGGATCAGAAAAATTCACACGATCAAGGACAGCATTGGTTCGGTCGGAGAAAATGGCCCTTTTCTATTGTCGTCGTCCAGATTCAAAAATTCAGCAAAGATCTTAGCAAGAGCTTCAGCCTTTCACTGTGGATCTTGTATTATGGTCCCGATAATCTGTAGAGAAGGAATTGAAGTTCCCTTGGGTGACCGTAAAGCCTTCTTGACAATTCTCCCCCAACTCTTTGCCGAAGGATGTTGAAGCTTAGTGCTGAATGTTTCCTTATATTTCAATCGGGACCACCAAATCGCATGAACCGCATCTTTCCGCGTGTTGATGAATGCAATTCTGTCCTCTTTACTCTTCGCTCTTTATATGCCTTCCGTTGTGTTATTAAGAGCTGGATAAAAATTTAAGGGGGTGGGGTTTTCATAGGTGTGGCTTTATATTTTACCAGGAAATAAAGTTTAAAGCACATAAGCCTGCCTAAAAAATCGTTAGACTTTGTAAAGATACAACAGGATTCTTGCAGGATTTTTTACCGACGACAAGAGATTCTTTTACTTTTTGATGTGGAACCACTGATCAGACTAATTTCAGGACCCTGCTGTTGAGAAACCCGCATTAATATGGCCTCAGTTTAGGGTACTTGATTAAAATTTAGGAGGGGGATCAAACCCCAAAAGAAATCCCCCCTAGATACGGAATCGTATGTTACCAGAAAATAAATCTAAACGTTTTGCGTATAGCTGAAACTGTACAAAAATAAACTAATGAGAATAAACTAAGAATTTTAGTGAGGCTCATGAAGGGATGGTCTATTTTCTTCATTTTTCTCTACAAATGACTATTAAAGATATTGAACTCTATAATTTAATTTATTGGGATCTTTTTTACGACTATTCTCGTAAATGTTTTATGTGCCGCCATATTTGATTGTGTTTTATTACATTCCTAATTTTCCTATTTGAATTGAAATTTCCGAGATCGTAAAAGAAGGTTTTAGCGTTCGAGCTTCGTAAAGCAAAGCAATAGATAAGAAGACTCATACAAAAGATTGTTTCTAATAACTATTCAGGCTTTTGAATATATCTTCGCTATCTTTTGCTAGACTTGAGGCAGATTAGACAGTCTGACTTTTTTTTTCAAAGAATCCTACAATGTTACTATGAGATTTAAAATATAGATATAATCGTACAATTTTACGTTATTTCAGTAAATTTTGCTGAATTGTAGGGTACTTATGCAATAATAATCAAAATAGTATTTTCGAAAAGATTTTTAAATATTGCATAAATCGCAATATAAATTCTAAGACTTTCTTAAAATTTGTGCTATATGTTTAACTCCATTTCAGGAAATTTATGCAATAAATTTTTAAGTAGCTTTTTAAAATAAAATTTAAAATGTTCCATAATTTACAATTTCTTATATGACATAAACTTCGAACAAAGTCTTACGATTTTTTTTTTATTGGATTGTAAAGAAATTATGCAATAAATATTAAAATAATATTTGAAAATTAACCTTGAAATATTGCATAAGTTACGATTTTGGAATAAGGCATAAAATTAATACATAGTCCCAAAATATTAGACTACTATATTGCATAAATTTTACTGTTTTTTTTTATATCTTACGGCAATAAATTTTATTACATCGCAAGAACGTTATGCAGTACAAATTATGTTTAAAATAAATTTTAAAATATTGCAGTAATTTTACTTTAAAGCATAAAATTAAAGTATAGTTTTAGTGTTCAGAAGCTCAAAAGTTTTTAAAATAATCCATAAACTAAATATAAATATTTCTTATAATTTTACCATAAATGATGAAATTATAATGTGTGCGTTTTAAGTTGCATTCACAAGGATATTTTAATAATACTCAAATTCAGCCTTTTCCGAAATACGGTATTAACTTTTGTTGGTGATCATATTTTGCCTCTAGCAATTGATAACTTCAAAAGTGGAATTAACTTGATGTTTGAATTTCAGCTAATAATGAACGATTATTCCATTTATTTGTAATTATGTAAGATTTCACAATAATAAAAAAAATTTCAACTGAAAGTAAAAAGCACCATTAAAACTTAAAGCGAACAGAAATTATAACGTATATCAGGGGGGTTGCCTCTTGCTCATTATGTCGCTCTTTACACTAAAGTTTGATTTTTGGTTCCAGTTATTTAAGGATGCCTAGTGAATTAGAAAATCCGTTTAATTAGAACAATAAACTATTCAAAAGTTCTAAAAAAGCTTTAGCTTTACATTTATCTTACATGGGAGGATCTTTCCATGGAGGAATTTATCATTGAAGGGGATTTCCATGAAGGTAGCGCAGGATTTTCTAGCATTATTAAAATAAACAATGAGCAAATAAATTAAATGATTTCAACTGGAAGTATTGAGTAGCATGAAAACTTAAAACGAACGTAAGATATTACGTATATGTGGGGTTTCGTCTCCTCCACATTTCCTTGCTCTTTACGCTAAAGTATTTCTAGTAATTTCAACTATTTATTTTACGGTCTTTGTGATTCAGGGGTCATTTTGAAAGATTTGGGACACAATTCAAGCTTTGGTGTCAAGAGCAAGGAATTGACGAAGGGGGAAACCTCCTCTTATATACGTAATATAAATACATAAACATAGAAGTTCGTTGCGTTGGTTAATTAGTAAGGTCGTATGTTTATTACTAACAAAAACGTTCGTAAAAAATAAAAACTTAGTTGCATTCTTAAGTAACCAAAAATTGGAAGTCAACTAGGCCTCCTCCATCACCTCTTTTCTTATAAAAATCGTCCGATCAAAAATATGAGAAAGCCATTTAGCCAAAAAAAAAAACATGGAAATTTCGTTTTATTTACTCATGTGCGGTGAGCCAAAATCAAAACATACATTAATTAAAAAAAAAACGTTCAGAAATTAAAAAAGAAAACAAGTTTTTTTCAACTGAAAGTAAGTAGCGACATTAAAACTTAAAACGAACAGATATCATTCCGTATATGAAGAGGTTGTCCCCTCCTCAAACGCCTCGCTATTTACGCTTTAGTTTTTTAGTGTTTTATTAAGTAGAGTTTTGACAACGAGTCACATATATATATATATATATATATATATATATATATATATATATATATATATATATATATATATATATATATATATATATGTGTGTGTGTGTGTGTGTGTGTATGTGTATGTGTGTGAATGTGTATTAGTTATTAATCTTCTTACCTGTACTGGCTCATCTGACTTTCTGTCATCATAAACTCTCATGCCAACATCTTGGATAACAATTATTTTATTCCAAGGTGCTACCACCGTTCGAGTCTCTGTATGGAATGGACTTCTTTGGAACTGTACATTCACACCTCCGCCACCGTTGATCAACAAGTCATACCTATATAACAAAAATGATCAAATATAGTGTAATTTTACTAATTAATAACGAGAATGGCATTTAGATGCCATAAGGGGCCGAAATCCCCGCCTTTTTTGAGTTGACGGTGGTAATTTGAGTGTGGGTTAAGTTTTTGATAGTGGAATGGTCCTCTGAACAGCTCCTTAACAACATCTTCAAAAAATACCCTCTATATAAACTTGGATAAATACTAATTATTCTAGACAATTGTAATGAGTTATGGGCATAGGCAACATGCATCATAAAGTGGGGGTACTTCCTCTTAATAATTTTGGTCATTTGGTAAATAAAGTATGTCCATATTTTGCAACATGCAGCCCTGTGAATTTAACACAATTTCACGAGTTTTAATACAATTTCACCATTCAATTTAATACAATTTCACTATGTTATCATCGTAATGAAATATCAACTACGGCCAGTATATCTGCCATCTACTAGGTAAAATCTGTTTCGTTCTCTCACTTTTAATGCTTTGGGTTGCGACGCCTCTGGTCACGGGTATGTGAAGAAGACGTATAGAAACAGCAGCAATCTTCAGCTTCATACGAGCTTGTAAAAAAATGACGATTTTAATTTGGGGTATTATTTCTCAACTACTTTGGGGGAAACGCAGACTTTTGTCATGGATTATAATCAATCCGCTTTGCAACAAATTGTTTATAATACTTTCTTACTCTTTTGTCGAAAACAGTTTAGAAACTGCTGAGTTTGTCAAAAAGAATACATGTGCTTATGAGCAATGAACTGAACAAAGAAAATTTATTTTATATGGTCTCGACTCTCTAGAGTCCAGCATCGTTTTAATAGAATACTTAGGCTAGTTTTGTTCGAATTTTGAAATCATTATCAAAATCACCCTCCGAAGGAGTTTCAAAGCTAGGTTTATTAAAACAAGCCATCCCTTACCCTGAGGCCAAACTAGCTAGTCCACCTTAATTTGACTATCACATTGAACAAACGACTGTCTTACGCACCGAAGCTTGGCTTGCCAAGCCAACTCAAATTTTTGAAGTTAGGAAATATAGAAAAATTCATCCACTCGTATATTCCCCTGTATTGTTTCTCTTTAACAGAACATTGATTCTTTTCCTGGTTTTAAATACGGAAATTTGTATGAAAAAAAGAAGGAAATAGTTTCCATTTTAGACGTCAAACCTCGACCAAGAAAAATGGCTGTAACACGAGCAAAAAGCAAATTTATGCAATTTTAACTGTCTCGTATCTACTTGCCCCTGAGCTATATGAAAATGATGATACAATACAAAAAGGGTCAACATAAAAAGGAAATTGTCTCATTTTTAATAATCAAAAACTGGCAAAAGCAAACGAAAGCTACACTAGCAAAACCAACACGTACAAACTCAGCCCCGTTACTTCCTTCATGGGTTCTGTACACGTGAAGAAACTAACATTTTTTTTTTTTTTTTTTTTTTTTTTTTTTTTTTTTTTTTTTTTTTTTTTTTTTTTTTTTACAAATTGTTCCCAATATTTTCTTACTGGGGCGAAGCTCATAAATAAAGTGATTTTATTAGGGTTATTCAAAGATGCAAGACAGTGGGTGCAAAAACACAGATGACACTTCACCTACTCTCGATAATTAACGTTAATAACATTCTCTAGCGACATGAAAAATAGAGTGCTGTACACATCCAGCGTTACCGCCCGGTGGAGAAAAACGTCACTAGATTTAAGCGAGTTTTTGGTTGATTTAGTTATTTTATTCAATAATCTATTTATTTATGTGCTGATCTAGTGACTGTTTGGTTTAAGCAATATATAAATCACTAGAAATAGTAATAAATCACTAGGGATAGTAATTCATCTACTGTTACTATTGTTACAAAATCATTGTAGCAAGTAGCCCGAGCAGCAGAACGAAGTAGAGCCCAAGCAGTGAACAAACTTCCCCATGCACTTTGTCTTTGAACCCCCTTTAACTGCAAGTTCTAGAAAAGTTTCTTTAAGTATCCAATTCCAAAAACTGTAAATATAACGCAATTTGCTGTAATTTAAAGTCAGAAAAAAAATTCCTTAAATAATTACATTCAAAGTCCAGCAAGTGGCAAATTTGGCATCATCAATACAAATAATGCAAATGCCATTTCTAAATAAAGGTTCCCACTGCTGCCAATTCTTGTTTGTGCAGGTTTTTTTCTTCTCCTTTTTCATCAGTAGTTCTGAATTTAGTGCAAATTAACGGCCAAAAAATACTTTTATTCGCCAGAGATAGCTTTTTAAACCGAAATAAGATAGGAAACAATAGTAAGTTCTAAATCTAGTAAGTACATATTAAGGGTCCATCAAAAATCCTTTAAGAAACCTCAAACTTAAAAAGATCCAAAGAAAAGCAGTTCTAACAATATTCTAGAAATAGAATTATTGTACTATTGTATTATTATTGTATTATTGTATTAGTAGTATTACTGTATTATTTCTGATCAAACAGTTCGTGGTAACAAACTGCAGTAAGGAGCGACCCGGCTCAATAGTAACCAAAACTCTAAAAAATGGAATTTTGGTACCAATAGCTACATCAAAAGAATCGCATTTTAATATATATATATATATATATATATATATATTATATAAGATATGATATAAGATAATAATATATAATATATATTAGAATCGATGATTTTAAATATATAAGTTTCATCAACTTTGGTCTTACCCATCAAAAGTTACGAGCCTGAGAAAATTTGGGTTATTTTAGAAGATAGGGTTTTTTAAGTAAAGTTTTTTACTGTTTTAAAATGTAGAGTTAAGAGAAAGAGTCAAACTTTAGAGTAAAGAGCAGTAATTTCTGTTCGTTTTAAGTTTTAATGTCGTTCCTTACTTCCATTTAAAAAACTTATTTTTTTTTATTTAATAAATCTCTTAGAGCCAACCGCTCGTCGTGAGTCATGAAGGCTACAGATTGTGTGATCAGCCTAAATCAATTAAGATCAAATAAATTAAGATTGAAAAAGATCAAGGCCTAATAAATGAAGGTTAAAATAACACTACGAAACAAAACAAATTAACTTTATTTGAATTGAGAGAGCTAAATCCCTGAGTCTATTTTTCTTTAAAAAATACTGTTTCAGTAGCTGTTACGCAGAAAGAGCGGTGAATATACATATATATATATATATATATATATATATATATATATATATATATATATATATATATATATATATATCTAGAAATTGAATTAAAATTAAGTGGCTGTGGGCTCAAGTCATGGCTTGATGGGAAAAAAAAATTAAGAAAAAGAAAAGACTAATCAAAAAAAGAAAGAAAAACAAAAAAGAAAAAATTTAAGAAAATTACAGAAAATTCAATATTACAAACTTTAATAACAGTTACCGCAGAACATTGGCTTTGATGCTCTCTTTCGAATTCGAAGGTGTTACAACCTGTTGCCGGGGTGCGAAAGAAAAATACTGACACCCCAAGTGATGCGTGGCGACTGACTAGCTGACGTTTATATTTACAAATATATGTATATATATATATATATATATATATATATATATATATATATATATATATATATATGTATGTATATATATATATATATATATATAATATATACAATAATGTATTATTTGCTTCTAACAGTAAGTTACACTTTTTTTTAAGAAGGAGAATTAAAACATCCTAAATTCGCCATCGGGCATGTTTCTCAAGACCATAAACTTAGTTCTGTCATGTCTGGAAAAGTAATAGGATTCTCTATGGTGTTGTTCATCAATGAGCTCCAGGGCTTACATAATAAATACCTTACCAATTACGGATTCCCGATGGAAACTCGGACTAACGTAATACCTCTTTTATTTTGAAAAAATGGTGCAAAAGCAATAACGTAAATTAGACATTGGGAATGGATTAAAACTAAAATTGTAATGGCTTAAGAAGTGTTTTAATGAAACTGAAGTCGTTTGCAGTCACAAGTCTTATTTACTAATTAATTGACAAATTTCTGCATTTATTATGCAGAGCCCTTTTCATGTTGGTAATGTTAATCCCGACCTAATACAGATTGGAGCTCTTTTCCTGGTAAAAAGAAACAAACTAAAACTATACACAAATAAATTTCAAAATTGAGGCGGATAAGAAAATAATATCTGATTTTTTTTTTCTTTCTTTTTTTTTACAAGAACTTGTGGTATTTCTCTACTCTACACACTTATCATACTTGTTACAATAGTTCAAACCTTACATCCCTGCAGAATAATATCTAGTTGAAAATAACATTGCTTTTTTTCCTGTTTTTCGCATTGACTGAGTTGTTTTTTTATTGTTATTATTATTATTATTATTATTATTATTATTGTTATTATTGTTATTATTATCATTATCATTATTATTATTATTATTATTATTATTATTATTATTATTATTATTATTATTATTATTATTATTATTATTATTATTATTATTATTATTATTATTATTATTATTATTATTATTATTATTATTATTATTATTATTATTATTATTATTATTATTATTATTATTATTATTATTATTATTATTATTATTATTATTATTATTATTATTATTATTATTATTATTATTATTGTTATTATTGTTATTATTATCATTATTATTATTATTATTATTATTATTATTATTATTATTATTATTATTATTATTATTATTATTATTATTATTATTATTATTATTTATATTATTATTATTATTATTATTATTATTATTATTATTATTATTATTATTATTATTATTATTATTATTATTATTATTATTATTATTATTATTATTATTATCCAGCGTAAAAACTATTTTGGAGTGAAAGTAAACAACGATATTTAGACTACAAATGAAGGAAAATTATCCTGAAAGTAAGTATGTCGGAAAATCAATCCTCTATTCAATGCCTTACCCAGAATTTTTTTTTTTTGGGGGGGGGTGTTTTACAAAAGGATTGTCTTTAAGGGGGTTTACACAAAAAAACGCATAAAAATTTGTTAGATTTTGTTATGTTTTTACGAGTCAGACAAACATTTCGGGGGGGGGGGGGGGGGTTTCAAACTAAGCATCGGCACTGTTTCTGTTTTTGAGAAAAACAGAAACAGAAAAAAACAGTTAGAAAAAAAAACAGAACAGAAACAGAAACAGGTCAAACAAAAACAGGTGACCTGTTTCTGTAATCTGTTCTGTTTTTCGAAAAAACAGAAAACAGCTGTTTAAAAATAAAAAACAGCTGTTTTAACAGCTGTTTTTCCTTACTTCTTCTATTTCTAATAGGAAAGAAAACATCTTCTTGTTAAATCCTTTTAGTCACGTACAAAAGATGAGCAACTTCGTGCAATTCAACACACTAGCGTATTTTTAGGGGGGGGGGGGCGAAATTTGTCATAAAATGTGTCCAATCGGGTGATACCAACGCTATATTCCTTTCAAGTTTAAATGTCATTTATAATTGACAATTTACCCTAGTTGCTCTTAGACCGTTGCTTTAGTGGTAAACCATTGCTCAAAGCATATACCAACACTATATTCACCGCTTAAAGCACGGATGCTTTCAAGCCGAGGCTACTTAGACCGCTGCTTGCTAATATATACCAGACAGACACAGAGTCATCCCATCTAGCTTATGTCCACCGCTTAAGTTAGAGGCTATTTAGACCGTCGCTATAGCGATAACCCATTGCTCTAAGCAAATACCAACGCTCTATAACGCTCTATGGTTAGACCATTGCTCTAGTGGTAATAACCCTCCGCTACACACATATCAAGGTGCCTAGGTTCACCGCTTAAAGTACGGATGCCTTCAAGCCGTGGCTTGTTGGACCGCTGTTCTAGCGGTAACCCATTGCTCTAAGTAAATACCACGCTATATTCCTCTTTTATATGGGATTTCATTGAGCCCATGTTTGCCGCTTAAAGCACGAATCCTTAAAGCCGTCAATGGTTAGACCGTTGCTCAAGCGGTAATAGCCATCCGCTACACATATACCAACAGTAGAGACATTGTCATATGGGGTTCCCATCTAGCCCATGTCCACTGTATAGCATTCAAGCTTCTCTCTCTTTCTCTATCTCTCTCTTTCGCTCAGATTTACCCCGGCGTGAATTAGCATGAGAGGTTGACTCTAGTTGAGCATTGTGGAGTGACATGCATGAGAGGAAAATTTTCAAGTAGTCAACCCGTAGTCAACCCGCGTGTGTTCCCCAAGGAGAACCTCCAACAGGTTGACTCTATTTCGGCATTGTCAAGGGACATACATGCACGGAGAGGTGCAGCATAAATGGGAGACAGTCACAACGGCAATCAAAGGGGTAAAATTAACCTTGACTGGGTTGCCCACTTAATTGGGCAATCTGTCTTAGCTTTTTTCTACAATTGGCCATGACTTTGACTTTTCCCACAAGTATTCCCTTTTTGTTTAAATTCAAAAATCAACGGTATCATGGTATCATGCCCGCTAGATATGCGTTTCGGTACGGTAGGTACGGGTAGGTATCATGCGTTTCGGTATCATGCCCGCTAGATAGCGCGGCATTTGAAAAAAAAAAACAGAAAAAAACAGAAAACAGATAAAAAAAAAACAGAAACGGAAAAAAACAGATGAAAAAAAAACAGAACAGAAACAGAAACAGGTCAAACAAAAACAGGTAGCCTGTTTCTGTTTTCTGTTCTGTTTTTTTGTAAAAACAGAAACAGAAACAGGCAGAAACAGGCAAGAAAAAACAGAAACAGAAACAGAAAACAGAAACAGTGCCGATGCATATTTCAAACCTAGGTTGAGATGGCTAAGACACTTTCTGCGGATGAAGGATGACAGATTGCCGAAGATTGTCCTTTTCGGTCAACCGTCTAGGGCTAAAAGGAAAGCAGGCCGTCCGTGGCTGGGGTAGGAAGTTGTCATAATGAACTATTTAAGGGATATAGGAACTTCCTGGGAGGGTGTAAAGAGGGAGGCTTAGAAAAGATTGGGATGGCAGAGGAGAGTGCGTGGCTGTGTTAGCCTCAGGCGGCTCGGTGCTGCAGTTACATGTTAGTAGCAGTAGTAGTTTAAGAAACAAGGGGAATGTTCAAACGTGTCCTCTTCATTACGCTGCACCAAGAATGAATTTACCCACTTAAATGTAGCTGTTTTGCAGTTAACGGTTCTCAGTAAAACTTAAGACAAGCAGACATATTAACTTCATATTTTAAAATGCAAAATGTAGCAAAACCCCAAGTGATTTTCAACATAATATTTATATCAGTTTTAATAAGCTTTAAGGAAAAGCATAAGTTAAACTTTTACGTAAAAATCAAGAGGATGAGGGTGGTAGGATCCCCCTCCCCCAACCTAAACGCATTTTGTACTTCTTAATTTTAGCGTAACTCGTTAGTTTCAGAAAAAATAATTTCATTATTTTATATATGTCCGTTTTTAATTTTTTTACAATAAGTAAATCGTAGATTTTACAAAATTTTACTTAAAAACGAAACACATGGCTGCTTTGAGTGCGCTGTTGAAAACCTGCATAGTTTCTTGAGACTTTCTGATAATTTATCAAAATGCCTATGTATATATATATATATATATATATATATATATATATATATATATATATATATATATATATATATATATATATATATATGGTCGTATCAGTCATATTTGTTAGACTTAGTCAGCATAGAATCAAAATCAATAAATTGAACATTCCGTAAAAATGGAAAAACTATTTCTACGGAAGAGTCAAAGAATGTCCTTACATTTTGGCCTTGTTTTTGAAGTTAATGCAGCAATAAGTTTTTTTCACATGTTCACATAATGCTTTTAAGCTTAGTTTAGCTTAATCCTTTCTTTTATTAGAATAAATCAGAAATTGCAGCATAAATCTTGTCAAGACCAATTACAAGTATATGAAGCATAAGAAACTCTGTAAGATCAGTCAGCAAAACCTAATAAACTCTAAGCACCCCCCAAGTCTTTCTAGAGGAAAAAGTGCTGATAGGAACATCCAAGCAAATCTTTACTCTATAAGTTATGTGTCTTGAGCTTCTAGAAAGGAGAATCCTAAGCTGTCCAATGTCTTTTCACTTCCTTATCTTTCCCTTAACTCGACGATTCTCCGACAACCGTTTCTATTTCTTTATTTCTTTTTCTTCTCTGCTTGTTGATAACCATTAATAAATTATTTTAACCACTTTCAACATCGCGACAAACAGAGAGCTCAACCGTCACATTCATAACAAGTAATATCCAAAAAAATATCAAAACTTTTGCTTAGTCTAAAAATATTTTGTCAACCCCTTTATTTTACATTTTATTTTCTATGGGTCTATACTAGGGATTTTGCCGGGTTATGGGTGGGGTATGAGTTTTGCTTAAATATGCTTCCTCAGTTTTAAATTCGACACTCGAGTTTTTATCAACCAGTCTCAAAAACCTTTTTGTTCCAATCATATTTGTTAATCTGTGTTTTATGAACGCGGCTGGTCAGTGGGAAAGGCCTTTAGTTTAATTGCGTAACTTGAAGGGGAAGAGAAATTAGGACCCCATTAAATGGTTAATCAACTGAATAAACGCTTAATAACGCTAGTATCATACAAAATTCTGCTAGCTTAGTTAAAGAGTTACCTCACATCTAACTAGAGAAGATCGAAATTAAAGGGTTTTGACCAGAATTCATTTAGTTGAATACCTTATTTAAAAGAGTTTCTATAAAAAAATACAATATTTTGAAAATCTAGCCTACTATTAAGTTTAGCCATTCTAATAACAAATTTCTCAACAGCGATTGTCGTGAAATTTATTGTTTATCAACAGACAGTAGGTTGAGCAACTGTGTGCGTGACAATTTGTGCACACACACACACACACACACACACACACACATATATATATATATATATATATATATATATATATATATATATATATATATATATATATATATATATATATATATATATATATATATATATATATATATATATATGTGTGTGTGTATGTATATATATATAGTTATTTGAGAAGACCCACCAAAATGTTAAATCTTGTTTATACTAGAGGTATTTACTGTAAAAATACAAAAAAGGAATAAAAATCTTACCGGATCGAGTTCCTAAACACTTTGCTAAAACTAGCAAACTTGACTTCGTTCAACAGAAAGGGACATACTTCTAAACAGCTTTGTTTAACATGTTTCCAAGCATGTTTCATGACTAAAACCAAGAGAACTCAAAGTCTACTGAAGGGCAAGATTCGTATCGTAGGGCAGAAAGCAAGAAAATATGCTTGGTGGGCTTCGGGGAGGGGGGCTTTACAATCTTCTGGCAATGAGTAGGCTTTTAGTTGCTTTTTACAAATATGCCCCCCTCCGTCAGCATGGGAACGGTTTAAATGCACGCATATAGATATTATGTAAATTCTTACCATCCCCCACTTCTGGATAAGGTGAATCCAAGTTTTGGTTGATTTTCTATGCTAACACGGACTCCAGTTATACCTGTACCTTGACTGTTGACAACACGGCCTCGAATTATTGTTGCTCGGCTAAAATTATTCAAAAATAAATGTTAAGAATTAATTTTTAGTCACTGAGTCTATTTACAGTGTCACATACTGTTGAAGAGGAAACTTGGCATTCAAAGCACTCACATACCCACTAGCGTCCAATCTGTCCACACTACAATTGAAGAAATATTACAATAGTTTAAGAGCCCTTATATTGCAGTACTCACTTTGGGTTTGGATTATATACTATATTAGGTTATAGACAAAAGTATTGCCCGTGATCATGTTTGTCATCAAAGCTAATCAATAGTCGGTTCTTACGAAGTTAAATAAATGAAAAAAAAAATAACTGAAAGTAAGCAGCAACATTAAAACTCAAGATTATTTCGTATATGAAGGGTCATCCCCTCCTCAATACCTTGCCCTTTACGCTAAAGCCGTTATCACTTTTAAAAAAGCTTCCTATTCTAATTAAACGGCCCTTGTGTTTCAGTAGCCGTTCTTAAAAATTGGGACAAACAGTCGAACTTTAGCGTAAGGATCAAGATATGAAAGAGGGGGCAGCCCTCCAGTGTACTGAGGAGGGGCTTGTTGTGGATAAATGTTTAAATAATCAGTCTTTTCTTGTTCTCAAAAGAGCATTAACAGAAACAGCTGTTAGAGTCATAAGAGAAAGGGTTCAAAGAACTGATTGTCCGCATTGAAATATAATAAAACATGATAGTAAAAATATAAAATATAATAATAAAAACAATAATAATATATCAATAAATAATAATAATAATAAATAAATAATAATAATAATAATAATAATAATAATAATAATAATAATAATAATAATTAATAATGAATAATAATAACAGTAAAAATAAAAATATAATAATAAAATTCAAATATAATAGTTGTCTCTGAAATTTTAACAATCTGTATTATCTCGCGTCACAGGAGAAAAATATGAAAATTCAGTGATACAGATTAAGATAGAATTTAAAGTTGGTGGAACTGAATATCCTAACCGTCTTTAAAGGTAGTATTCAATTTTTTTAAACACTATAAATTCCTGTTTAATTGCTCACTTGCACTGGCACCAATTTACGAAAATATGAAGAAAGGTCAAGCTTTACTTCAAAACCTAGTGGGGGGGGGTCTGCTTTTGCGATGAAAATACCGAAATAGGGTATTTTTCAATGGAAATTACCAAAAAACTATTTTGAAATCTAGGGGGAAGTATACCCCCCTTGCCCCTGACAAACGAAATACCTCACTGCTCAGTCAAAAAAATAAAGAAAAAGTAAAAAAGACTATTTTGTCCTTTCCCCACTTTCACAGATGAAGAACGAAATTCAAACATCGTTCAACTACAACTGCAGTGCTACCTGTTTAAGCAGCAAAAGCAAAGCAATGAACTAAAAATCAAATTTTGTAGCTTTCACTTGTAATTTATAGCAAATACGTTAAAAGTCGTTCACTCCTCAACTCTTTTTATTGTTAATGTTTCAAAAATGATAATAACAGGCAATAAATTCAAACCCTTTAGAAGACAGATGAGCCCGATTATATAAAGAGGGTGAGCAATAAACACAAGAAAAGTCCGTAAAAGGTTGAGATTAAAAATAAAGAAAAAAATATAAATGTAAAAGCTGAAATATTACGCTCGTAGTTAGTGCTCCTGTGCGACAAAAAGGAATCAAAGTCCTTAAAACTAATGACGATCATTTATATTTTCCCTACGGTAAAGGTGCCCCTTAACCCAAGAAAAAGAGGTAAAGCAAGTAAGGAAAAACAATCTCCCATGGAATATATTAAGAAAATAGGGAAAATAATAAAATGTGCACGAATATTTATGCCAATACCTCAGCTCAGTATACAGATTAGAAGATGTATAACACAATAAAAAGAAAACATAATAAAAATAAATTATGAAAAAAAATTAATATACAGACTGAAGGATTAGAAACTCATTTGAAAGTAATTTTTTCTTTTTTATTTATTATTTTTTATGCTAATTTTTTCTCCTGGCAAGAGCAAATCTCTTGCCAGGTTTCAGTCAAAATGATCGTCTTATTATACAAGTTTTCGCTGGCTGAAATTTTACATTGATTAAATTTTCTACGTTTATTATTGTGTGCTGTTAATCCAGCGTGGTTTTAAGATTTGTCTATAATCTGACTTTAAAAAAAGACATATTTGCAACGAATGATAAGGATTAGCTCATAGAAAATTGCGATCTTTCCTATTTCATTCTAGGTAATAAGATGAAAAACAATTTATAAGATGATATTGGAGATTAAATTACTCTCTAACTAAAATCGTTAAAATAGAAAATGAATTATTGTTTGAGATGATTTAATGCAAAGAAAAATAAAACAAGAATATACATAATTCGTACGTAAAATCGGCTATTGGTTTCTTTTTTAAAAACCAGGCCCGATTAAATAAGATCTGAACAATCTAAAGTCTCTGTGCTGTGATAATTGAAACGTACAAAAAGTATTTAATTAAACAGAAGGACATTTTTATGGGAGGGGTTCAATTTGCCTACAATTTTGAAAGGTAAAAATAAATAGACTTATTCGACAAACTGCTGTTTAAACAGTAATTTTTTTTTATCAAGGCAAGAAATTACATGGGTAAATTAGCTATTCAGCCTCAACAATCTCTTAGAAATTTAGTTATGAAATTAATAACAGTATAAAACTGTACAAAAATTCATAAAATCTCCATTAAATATTTTATAAAATAAAAAGCTAGACAAGAAAAACTCAGCAATTGTCAACTAAACAAAGAAGATTTAAACAGAAATAATTTTAATTGATGAGAAACTTGGTTTCTCAAACTTTTATCTGCAGAAGAAGACGATCTATTGTGTCGTAACGCAAAACATCATTTCAAAAAGCTAAGTTTTATGTTCAACTTTAACATCTTTTTATCTAAGGCATATTCTTCGGTTGCTCGTTTATTGTTTTAAGCGTGTGTTTTATTATCTGAAATGAAGTTTTCATTTCCATTAATCATCATGAAATGGCTACTCTGGTAACAGATAATTACCACCAAAAACCATGAATAAACAATTTAAAAGAATTCCCATTTCAATGTTTGCTTTAGTTTTGGTTCATTTTCAAAACAGCTGCGGCGTATCTTTCAATGTGGTTCGGATTGTTTTTAAAAGAGGTCCAGTGAATGGTTAGAGCATGTTAAAGTTAATTAACGTAGCACTAAAATAATACCATTTAGCCGAGTCCAAGTAAATATTTTCTTGATTAAATATTGTTTTTGTTTAAATTATTGTAGCCCATCACAATCAAACAGTTCGTGGTAACGCACTGTAAGTAAGGAGCGACTCTCCTCAATAGTAACCAAAAATCTAAGAAACGGAATTCTGAAATCAATAGATAAATCAAAATAATTACAATTTTATACTGATTTCAAATATTCAAATTCATTAAGATTAGTCTGACCAATCAGAAGTTACGAGCCTGAGAAAATTTGCCTTGTTTTCGGAAAAAGGGGAGAAACCCCTAAAAGTTATAGAATCTTAATGAAAATAACACCTTCAGATTCAGAGTATCAGAGAACCTCACTGTAGAGGTTTCAAGCTCTTATCTTAAAAATGTGGAATTTTGAATTTTTGCTAGAAGAAAGATCACAAATGCGTGTTTATTTGTTTTTGTTTGTTTGTTTTTTTTCCCCAGGGGAGATCAAATCGACCCAGCGGTCCTACAATATCGTGAGAGGGTTTATTCAAACAGAAATTATAAGTTATAGTGCCCTTCTTAATGAAAAAATTAGAGGGCAACTAGGCCCACTCCCACGCTCATTTT
Organism: Artemia franciscana; assembly: GCF_032884065.1. NCBI lineage: Eukaryota > Metazoa > Arthropoda > Branchiopoda > Anostraca > Artemiidae > Artemia > Artemia franciscana. Next base: position 12,575,413 of record NC_088882.1, read on the forward strand.
TTTCCAAAGTCACCAGATCAAAATTTGAGATGGTCATTTTGTTCAACATGGCCGAAAAATTTAATAACTATGTCTTTGAGGATGAATTAATCCCTAAAAGTCCCCGGGGAATGGGCTGCAAGTTACGAAAATGGTCCATTGTTTACATATAGTAATGGTTATTGGGAAGCATATACACGTTTTCAGGAGACATTTCTTCTGGTGGGAGTCGGGTGGGGATATATATATATATATATATATATATATATATATATATATATATATATATATATATATATATATATATATATATATATATATATATATATATATATATATATATATATATATATATATATATATATATATATATATATATATATATGAGATGACCTACGTGTTTTCGAACCATTTAGAATGACTCTATTCAATTCCAATTAAAAATTTAATGTGAAATGTTTCCACATTTAAAAATAACGGAAAATGTTTTGCCCCCCCCCCCCTTGATGAAAACTATCCCAGGGGAAATTCAATTAGTGGGGATTTAAAGTCCCCGTTGGTCTTTTACAGGTTTATCCCTTCCGTGGAAAAAAATATGTGGTTGTCCCTGAAAGCTGCTCAAGGCAAAATGTACTCTGGGTAATTCCAGCTGCGGAATATGCAACAGTAAAACGGATGGCGGGATGGCGTCCATGATAAAACATTTTTTTATAAGTTTTGAGTGAAAAGTTGGTGTTAATCCGCTGACCAAGCAACTAAGTGATTTTATTATTTTTTGACGAAAAAAGACACAGCCCACATTACAAGAAACCCGAATTGAAGCCTTGGGACTACAGAATTTAGCGGGGAGACTGGACACTTGTTTTCAATTCTTCAACATCGTCTGAAGGGAAAGTATCTCCTGAGCAGCTGTGGGATACACACAAACCTGTGTCTATTACTGGGTGCACATGCACGGCTGTTGGCCCCCGCTTCGTCCAATTGGTGCTGTTTGACACTTCTTGTCATCTAGATTTTAGCTGATCATCAAGAAATTTGGAAATGAGTGTGCGGCTGCTTAAAAATTGTATCATTCCTATTTCTCTCTCACTTTCTCTCTCTCTCTGTCTATCTCTCTATCTCTCTCTCTCTCTCTCTCTCTCTCTCTCTCTCTCTCTCTCTCTCTCTCTCTCTCTCTCTCTCTCTCTCTCTCTCTCTCTCTCTTTCTCTCTCCTTCTCCGTACCTCTGTCCGTCTCTCTTTTTTAAGATTTGTGAGGATTTTGCAGACTAATTCTTATAAAAGTAAACAAAAACTACATAAAAGTGACTATATTCAAGTCAAATGGGGGAGGCGCTATAAAAAATAACTATGAAAATAACTATGAAACTACTATGAAAAATAGGGACACTGAGGGACACATCACATTCTTTTGTATCATTATAAAAATATTTGACTTGGTGCCATTTCGGGAAAAAACTGAGGGTAGTATCATTACAGAAACAGCGAAAAAACTCAAAAGCTACTAAATTGATGTTAGTATACAGGAATACGTGCAAAAACTAACATACAAACACACTTGTGGAGACATGCATTCAGATGGTGTTTATTAGGCTACTGTTTTTACAGCAATGTATTTCCGATTAACTAAATTTGTGTTTGAGCAATTAAGGAAACACAATTACTGGTAAATATTTATTATGTCGTTTATTAGCGAATTTCAAAGGTTTATAACACCTATCTATCAAATATGTTCTTTTCTCCAGCACAGTATGAAATATGTAAATTAGTAAAAATAAACACAACGACAGAATAATAAATAGTGACTGAATTATTCTAACATTGTTACTAACAACTCACTGCAGCAACAAGCCCCTGAAAACGGCACAGCTATACACGCTCCACCACCATACAAATCTGTTCAAAGCTTCCTTCTTTACATCCTCCCAAAAAGCTCCTATTTCCCTCAAATCTTTCATTACGATATCCCCCGCCCCATTCGGGGACGATCCGTTTTTGTTTTGCCCTGGACGTCTGGCTGACAAGGACAACCTTTGGAAGTATGTTATCCTTAATCCGCAAAACGTGTCCAAGGCATCTCATGCCATCTCTGGTCATAGCCCTAGTAAGTATGATTGAACCATATTTTTTGTACAGATTAGTATTTGAGATACAGTCTGTCAGTTGGGTACCAAGAAATTTCTGGAAAGTTACCCTTATTTTGGTATTCTCTTACGAGAATATGATAATTTATTCATTTCCAAATTAAAGTCTATGCCATTTCCGGATTTAGAACATGATACAAATTTTCGACCCCTCGGATCCAAAGATCCTGTGCTCAACATACTTTCTTAAAAAAATTGAAAAAATTTGACATAGTTCTTTGCTTTTTGTTTTATTTTACTTGGAAGATATTTGTCGCTTGTTCAGATTCCAATTGAGAACTTCTTTAGTCGATAGATTTGGTATTGCTTTGAATTTTTTAATTCCTTTCATCTGTTATTTTATTCCGTATTGACAGATTTTCTATTCTTCCAATTTGGGTATTGTTTCGTCTGGATCTTCATGTTTATTTATTTATTTATTTTATTCATTTTCTTCTGGTTTAAGTCATTCCTACTTTTGTCCAGAATATGTGAACTAATTTTTTTTGGTATACATTCTGTAATATTGCTGAAGAAGGAAAGCAATTGTCTTCTCGAAATATTCGTTTTTGTTCATGCTCGTTGACCTTAAACTACTTTTGTTTACCCTATAAAACCCCGTTTTGTTTTTATCTCTTTTGTTTTTCATATCTAGCAACTTCTCTTCCGTTTTTCGGAGTGTCCCCGCTTACAAACCATCCTTGACCACTTTCATCACTGTAGCTTTCAAGATTCTAATCCTGGTTCTCAGATTTATTTTCCTATTCTTCTAAAAAAAAAAAATATAACCGTGAAAAAGCACCCTTTTGACTATTCTACTTTTTACATCATCACTGCGCCCACTGTTTTTACTAATAATACTACCTAGGAAAGTGAATCTGTCCACTTGATCGACCTTCCCGTTAGCTAGCACCACCTCTTCATGTTCACTTATTCATGGTCTTCACGATTTAGTCTTCTTGACATTACTTTTCAAACCTGTTCTTGCATCCTGGAGTTCTAAAACCTCTAGAAGTTCTTTCATTTTGCTTAAACTTTCATATAGGATACTTAAATCATCAGTTTAGGGAGTTTTACTTCCCCATTTGATTTTGTGTTTTCCCGTTGAGATTGATGTCCTCCTTGAAACAAAGTCTATCAAAATGATCCGTATAACAAAAACTAGTTCAAATAACAATAAGAATTAAGTTGTAATCAAAGCTGGAAACACTCACAACGTTTACTACAGCAACAGAGTCTAAGGTCTATGATAGCTAAGATACTAACGTTGTTCTGGTATGTTGATGCTGTTTCTCTTGATGGTGAGCAATCAAGCAAGGGTAAACTTTAATCCAAACTCGTGTTTACTGTGGTACCTTTTCTTTTTCGTATATCACTTCTACTATTCAGATTGCTTGATTTCTTTTTTTTTTCATTTTTCATTTAATTTTTATTAGTTAGCTAACCTGGAACCAGGTAGCTAAGTAGGAATTTATTTTGTACAGGGAATTACACTTCAGAAAGCGTGCAAATTCGTAAAAATCCGAAACGCCAGGTAAATTATATAAGAACTTGTGATGAAAATCGGTGAAAATTCTCAAGACTCAGAGATCCAGGGATTGAGGACTGGCCTCATCATGAGATCATACCTGTATATAGGGTTCTGCAAAAGGTCCCAAGAGATCAAAATCCAATGAGGCATCTAGGATGATCTGAGATAAAAGCTCCGATGAAGAAAATAAATAATAACAAGGACCACACTGCCTTTCCATAATACAAATACAGAAGAGAGGATAATGAGGACTTTTTTTCCCAAGACAGTGAATGAACAAAACGATGAAGACTCCGATGAAGGCATTCCGACGGAGAAGACTACTAAATTCTAAAGGAAATGACGAGGTCCCTGCTTAAGACGATGATTCTGTCCGGTATTTATCAGTGAGAAAGATCTACCATGACAAAGCATCAATATGGATCTACAGAAGTATCACTAATACATAACCCAAACTAAGTGTTTCCTGTATAATTTTCAAATTTCAGGGGTTCAAACTTCGACACAAGTCATTCCCCCCCCTGCATATGAAGCAATCACGTAAATAAATGAAAAGTACTATCTTGAAAAAGCAGAAGATTGTCTTGTAAAGTTTGTCATTCAAATAACTTGCAACGTTTAGCTTTGAATCAAACCAGTTTTTTTTCGAACAGCCGATACCATGTCATTACACATATACAATATTCGTCAGCACATTAATAAGGCAACATCATTTATAGCTACTGTGAGTATGGAATCACCTTTTCTTTTCATAAAATCGAAATTTCTAATTTTGATTCGTATCAACTCACGTGAGTTTAGTGCCATAGAGTATTTTTATTCCTTTTTCTCTAAACTGAAAGGTGCGTTTCGGGAGTGAATTATCAATGATGATTTACTATTTATTTGTTTTTGCGTCGTATAATGTTGAATAACAACAAATATAGTAATTTATATGCTTATTTTTAGTAAAAGAGGCTAGAATTGTGGTCCCAGCAATCTTTAAAATGATGACAGTTGACTAAACTTTTTTAATATTATGGTTTCAAACAGGAATAATAACAAATTTGGTTAATTTGTAATGATAGGGGCTACTGCAGTTCCCAAAAGAATGCAATCCTGGCATGTTTTAGCTTTGCAACTTCTGGATCTGCTTTATTTATTCATTTATTTTTTTAATAATGATTAACTGTCAAATTTACAGATCCTGAAATAATGTCTGTTTGACAAAGTACGTAATAAGAAAACAATGTCTGTTATGCGTTTTTCTAGTTTATTAACAATTTGAATATCTGTACGTAATTAAAACTGAACTATAATTTTAAGAAGACCAGCAACACACAAAATCTGCGCAGTAGTGGCAACGTTTTTGCGGTGGCCCTTAGAGAAGTAGACACAAATATGGACCTACTGTTACTACTTTCAGTCCATGTCTAGCCACTGGTCGTCCTCCTCAGTGTCTGACCACAAGGTAGGGTATTTTTCGGAATAAACAAACAAAATTGGATTGAGTGGAGCTAGTAATGGCTGTCAAAGTCATTCGAATGAGACAAATCCCACATATGAATCGCTAACTGTGTTGCGCTAAAAAGATCCCTTGAGGTGCAATCTGAGGTGAAAGAGAAAAGTACTTGCGTGGGGAAGTAAAGATAAAGCACCAGTTCTTTGAATCAATTACCATATTCTTCTGAGAGCTGGCAAGTAGTGTGTGACTTTCCTCTCTCTCGAGTGTTTTTGCCCAATCCTGTCTGGAGCTGGTTGGTTGGATTCTCGGGATAGGAAAAATAATGAATGGTGGACACCCTGACACTAGAAAGGAAGGCTATCCCATATAGGTGGGGGGAATAGGCAAGATTTATTTAAAAATACAACGCCCCAGGGAACACCAATAGATATTATTATTTCTCTTGGTGAGGAGACAATGGGCCTTTATGGCCTGAGGCTCTACTCATTTCCAAAAACCTACTCATAATATAAATAATAATAACGGTACAAAATATACCGAAAGTTGAGATATATTTTGGTAAAAATGAAGCTGCACTACAGAAACAAAAAAAAAGCTTCACATACAAAAGGCTTATGCTCCCGAAATCTGCCGATTTCGGAGTTTTTCTTGGTGAAGAGACAACGGGCCTTTATGGCCTGAGGCTCTACTCAGTTTTACAAACCCACTCATAATATCGATAATAATAACAGTACAAAATATACCAAAAGTTGAAATATGTTTTGGGGAAAATGAAGCTGCACTGCTGAAACAAAACAAAATTTACAGATACTCTACAATTCAGAACGACAAAAAAGAATAAAAGCTAAGATCAAGAATTATCATATTAGCACTGCATCTAAATTCATATGTCGGCCAAGATTCGGCAGCAGTACTTGAAAAATGTCTCGTTTCCTTCCCGAGGGAACTTGATTTTGTTTTGACTTATTTTGTTTGACTCACCTCTTTCATAGATAAATTGTCTAGCTTCTAGTTAGAAGCTAGTCTAAAAATTGTTTATTCAACGCAAATTACAATTTCGGATAGATATGTTTTGGAAGTTAGTTTGCCAGACATTTTTTTACTTTAATTATTGACTTTAATTTTAAATTAACAATTAAAAAACGAGGCGGTTCCTAAATCGGCATAAAGACATCTACCAGAAGAGGTGTTCTATCCTCAACAGTCTTTTTGGACTGCAGCACCAGTTTTTGTTTCTTTAGGGTTTTATATCTGATCAAACATTTGTGATTTATAATGAGTTCAATTTGGAATTATGATGGTTTTCGCATTGTCATACCGTAATGCAAACTTTTCAACTTCAGAATCTAAAACTTATATAAATTTGAAATCCTCCTTTATGTCAAGTTATTTGAATGCCACTCTAAAGTCATGCTTAAGTTTGATATATTTCAAAATATTTCCAGTATTCCAACAGCTCACAATACAAACAGGAAACAGACTCTATAAGTGTTAAGTAAAGTTGCTGTCCCCATTATTGGAAGCCTTTTTCAGCGTGAAATAAAAGGGACAAAACATTAAACAGTTAACACACTAAAAAAAAGTACCATAAAAAGATGTAATACAAAATAATGAAAGAGCTTGCATTTGATAAATTAAAGCTGTTGTTTAAAAAAAAACAAAAAAAAACAAACAAATACGATGACAAAAACACAGCAGAGATAAAAAAAAGCTGATGTATAATATTTAGCAAGTACGTAAGGTATTTCTGGTGCTAAGCTACTTTACGAACCTCGCATTATAACAACTATTATTATATTATTGTTATATTTATATTTATTATATATTTACATATATTTATATATATATTTTTATGTGCATATTATATATCTAATATATATTATATATTTTATATTAAATATATATTGTATATTTATATATTTATATTTATATATATTTATTATTTATATATATTATTATTATATTATATTATATTATTATCGCATTATAAGAACTATACAATACTATTCAAGCGTTTTGTCTGAACCACAGTTGTGTTTGTGTCGCAGTATTATATTTTGTTTGTATTAAAAAAACGAGTTATGTTTATAAGACAATCTCTTATCAGAACATACCTTACGGACCTTCATAATATTATATAGCATATTTGTCTGGATCTGTGATGTCTGAGTATCATTATGTTAGATTTTGTTTATCTTAACAACATAACTTTGATTTTGTTTACGCTAACAGTTTGTTTTTATTAACAACAACTTTTTCTGTCATAAAATATTATGTTAGAAGATATCTTACATACCAAATCAACATTATATAATAGTTTCTTGTGGATAAGTGCTGTTCGTATCACCGTATCGTTTTTTTGTTTTTTTTACGAAACCGAATTTTAGCTCGTCAGATAATCTCAAATCGGTAAATACGTTATGAACCTACAATATATTATGCAACAGTTTAATCTGAATCCTTATTGTGTTTTTATTACCGAATTATATTTTATAGTACTAAAAAACAAAGTTAGTTTATCAAAGTTCTCTAAAAAAGAATTCGTGTTTTTGTAAAGTACATTTCATCTTTTTACATTATTTTTTGTTACGCCTTAATTGTCTAATCATCGTTTATTTTATTGGATAAATTATATTTTAATCAGAACAATAGTTTTTTTCTAAACTGTATTGTAATATATTTATTTTTAGGCGGTTCTATTCTGTTCGCCAGAACCTGCTTATCGCTTCTATTTGAGTATGGCCTTAGCCTGTTCGAATGAAAGAAACATTTGAAACTAATTGAGTGCTTATCCCCTAGCTACTCAACTCCTGGCTACTAAGGGTAATAAGTAAATAAGCACAAATTCACATGCACAAGATGCACTCACAATGCATACTAAAAGCAAAGCAGTTATGTAAAATAAAGCATAATAATGCAAAATAATAATGCAAAATAAAATAATGCAAAATAAAATAAATAAGCATAAAATTAACTGCTGCCATTTGCCAAATCAGCCTTTTATTTAGCTTAAAAGCTTGAAATAAGAAATGAATAAATATTAAACCTACAAAGAAAGAAAAAGAACAAATAAATGTTATTATTGTCCTTTAACTAACTGTTCCTTTAAATATTAACATAATGGTAGACGTTCCTAAGACTGAACACTACGGAGGGATAGATCACAAGTGTAGCTGTAGTTGATTGAGGGATGAATTACTGAAAAAATTTGATCAGTAATTAAAAATTAATACATGAAATAGTTTAAAAAATATGAAATATTTGAAGAAGAAAATTGTTTAATTACTCGAGGATCATTGGTTATATACATATTGATTATAACTAGAATTGAGGAGCAAACATACTGAGACTCAAGTTCAATTAATTGAAAGTAAAATGTAACAAATTTAAGCTTCAGATTTTCAGGAAAAATCCTCCACACCTTTGAAGCAAAGCAGACATATTCAAAACTCTCATTTGTATACCAACGCATAGGGGAAGGGAGCCATAGAGGGTGATTCGTTTCTTTTGTTAGATTTTGAATATTAGCATAAGGCATTATTTGTTTGCATTTTCAAATTAGCTTTTAGACAACATTCAACGGTTTTCTTCCTAAAGTTGCTATCCAGTTTTCTATTTAGGAAAAGGAAATAAGGACCTTACCAATGAGAATTTGGTATAAAAATAAAGATATAAATGGAATTGTAAAAAGTAAGGAAGCAGCTAATTTTAAGAAATTTGAAATTTCTTAAGCTTAGCTAAGTCATGCTTTAAAAGTGTAAGTTAAAGAAATTCAAGCTGAACTTGGCAAATGGTAGAAAAATGAAAAAAAAAAAATAAAACTTACACTTACCGAGCGTTAAATGCAGTCCAAAATTCACTGAGAAAAAATAAAGAAACGCCAATCAAGACATTAAACATCGATCACTTGAAGCTCACGCTCATGAGATTACCCATGATAATAAGCTTCAAATTAAAAGCAACAGAAACTGTTAATATAGTCAGCTGATATTCGACCTTTTACAAGCAACACTAACAGATTACAAACAATCAAACGCTTTATATACTATTTACTAACGTCTTTATTTACCTTTTTGTGAATTGTTGTCAAGTGACATCATATGGATTTGACATAACACATATGTGCATTAAACATACTCGAACAAAGCAGTTTTCTAATGATATCCAATTAATTCATTTTTTATATGCTCAACTTTTCCCAGAAAATTCCTAGTGTAAACTCAGCTAAAGACGTTTTTTCCACCTTTACTGATAAATATCCCATATAAAATCATAAAAATAATTTCAAAATTAATGTGTTTAGACATCTAAATAATTTTGATGGTAAACTTATTTTTTTTAAATAATGTAATATGCCTTAAATTTCTATTTTTATTAGGTGATAATAAAAAGCCTTGGCATAAACTTCAACTCACAAACTTAAAGTTAACTAGAAGCTAAGTAATTGCTTTAAATAGTGAAAGAATTTTAGATGTATATGTTCTAAATGGTTCCTTTTAGTACTGAAAAAATGATGGCAAAATTGAATTACATAATCAAAAAAAGTGCTTTCCTTGAGAATGCGATTCTAAATACAGAAGGTGTTCATTTTGTTACTAAGACTAATGGTGTTTACAATATATTCTTGCAATAGTGGGTGAGTCTACACAGTATGTTCAAGAGGGCAGAGCTTGAGAAAAAAAATTTAGTTAAGTATATACTTTTCCTTAAATGTAAGAAAATATTACCCTTTAAGTAAATTGTTGGCCTTTTATGGCAACTTTCTTTTCTTGAAGTAAAAGGTTTTAGCACGTGAACTTTAAAAGATACTACTGAAAAATTCACTTGTTCCATGGCACGATTTATTCGAAAATCATTAAAAAATAATATTGGCAATAAATCTCCACATAGGCCAAAAAACTTTTGTCAAGGAGTAATGTAAAAAAAATCGGGAGATAAGTGTATTGCCTATATGTAACTTAAATAAGCAGTGAATTCTTCCCAGGAGATTCCTGAACTACTTTCTAATGAAAGGAGAGGCGAGTGGTATAAGCTACAAATATTTCACTGAATTAATATTTTACTAAATGTTATGAATTCTTTTTCGCAACACCAAATTTATCAACAGTTTTACCTATTTTGGAATTACTTAAGGGGTACACCCCCAGGTAAAAAAAACTGCCTAGACCTTGATAGACCTTATTTGTTACGCCCTACCTTGTCAGAAAATATCTTCCTAAATATTATCACCTATAACACATCGGGAGTTTTGTATTGATAATTATCTTCAAGATTGGGGTAATTAAAAGAAAGAAACTAGCAGAAACAAAAAAATTATGTTTTGTAATGTAAATAGTATTTTCATTATTTTCCAATGTCGTATCTAGAAATAAGAAACTTGGAACACACACACACAAAAAAGACTGACTATTGACATTATCACCTATAAGACATAGGGAATTTTTTATTGATATTTATCTTAAAGATTAGGGTAATTAAAAAAAAATAGCAAAAAAACAAAAATTATACTTTGAAATAAAAAAAATATCCCCACTATTTTCTAATGTCGTACCTAGAAATAAGGAACTTGAAAAAAAACAAACAAAGAAAAACAGACCAGTAATATATCCGAAATAAGTCTTATTTGCTTGTAAAAGGTCAATTCATGCTAGCCTCATTGTGAACTAACTAATCTGGCTCGCCCACAAACGTCGTGACAGTGGGTTAGGATTAAAATGCCCTTTCAATTTACATAAAGCGGATTGACATACATTTTTACTATGTTTTTTTTTACTTTGTTACCATACTTGACAAATTTACCTTCAGTAAAATGAAAAACAAAAAGAATGTTTTCACGTCTCTACTTGCTTATACTAGAAGTGACCGCCCTGTGAATATAAATAGATCCATTCTCACTGCTCCTTTCTTCTTTCGAAGAAGAAAAAGAAAAGCGGTGACCCCCCTCACGACGAAGGTACTATTTAAACTCCCTCGAGGTGCAGGTGCATGTCACAGAATAGGTAATTTTTCTAAGAGATACAGGTGCATATTACGCAATAGAGAATGTTTTCTGGGAGATGCAAGTGTCTGTTACTTAACAGAGGGTTCACTTTGGTTGTTACGGGAGTTCTTCAAGACGTTTTTCTCCATGGTTTCTTTAGTTCTTAAGTAATAGGGGCGTATTGAATTATGTTAAGGATTCACACATGACAGGTTTCTTGTTTATTAAGGCCCCCGTGGGGGATCCCTACTTGTAACTGAGGAGGGCACACACATGGGTGTTACGTAATGATGTAGCACACATGGGATGTTACATAGTACATTAACAGATTTCATTTTCTTTCAATGTGTTTTTCTCAGGGAACTCTTATATTCTAAAAATCTGATCCCCATTAGGATTCGAAAGGGCATTCTCATCCAATGGAATGGAGCCCTACACAGCTGATCAAGCAATCTATTCCTATTATTTTGCTTCATGAAATAGATCCTTTGAAATAACCTACTCGACCCATGGATAAATCCCTTTCCCACTTACTAGAATTATTAATCTATTGATTACGTGTTTCCTATGACTGCATTGAGATGCAGAGGGGAAAAACGATTACTACAAATTGCTTACACTTGGTATGCACCTGCATGTTAAATAATGCTTTATAGAGTATTATTATAAAATATTTCTACCATAGATGAAATACAGGCGAGAGTACCATTGTGGCTAGAATATGCTATAACTTCACATGTGATCAACAGATTTTCCTTTTCCTCTTTACTAGACATAATTTTACACTCATAATAAGGGCATTCTTGAATGAGCCTACCTATGTGTATAGGCTGCAAGACGCTTCAACTGCATTAGTGAAATGTATTGAACTTTTATCCTGGATCAAGAAATCTAAAGGACACAAGCTTTTGTACATACAAATTTTATAAATAAAAAAAACTTACAAAGCATTATTAAAACACAGAAAAAGCAGTTAAAACTCAACAGCGAAAAAACAAAACGTCAAAAAATCCTTACATAGAATAAAATATAAACAAAAAAAACCATTAATTAAAGAAAGGTGAGGGTCCTGGTAACCAATTCCAGAGGGGAGGGTTTATATTAGAGGTAAATTTACTCCATATTAAGAGCTATTTCTGAGAGAATTTAATAATAATTCCACATTTCTATGGTACATAAGAATTTGTGATTTCTTGGGATGTACGCGTGAGGGTATCATAGGGGTGGTGCATTATGCCATGTTGGCCTCAATTGCTAGGAGTCTTAGAAGAAACACTAACAGAAATTTTTCCCTTAAGCTTAGAGAATCGATTTTAGTCTGAAAAATATTTTTGCCGGACAATACTCCAAAAATATCATTTGTGCGGTAATGCCTGTTAGAGGGTGCCACATGCTAGCCATTCAGTATCACACACTGGAAATTTCCATGAAACATTGGAATCCAGTAATGGAATGGTTCCGGAGTTCAAATAGTTTCCGCAATGGTTTTAACTGCGCAGTTTCCGCAGTTTAAATAAAAAAGTTTTAATTTTTGTTTGTAAAGTTATTTTTGTTGGAAAAAGGTTGAAAAACCCTTAAACGTCATAATCTCTGCCATTAGGGTACCAATGGTCAGTAATAGATTACAAGGGAAGCAGCTGAATACACAATCTTAAAATTGGCGGAACTCGGAGCGGAACTGACGAAATTGGAATTGCGGAATCGGTGGGGGGAAGATGTGGGGATTCCGAAACTGACGCAACCGGAGCCCTATTTTAGAGTTGTGATTGTAGGGGCATAGTAGGAGCTGTAATCGGTTCAACCGAGGTGAAAGCCAGCAGAATGGGTGATGAAATCGCTGTAACCCGGGGTCAGAAGTAAGGGAAGCAGAATTGGTCCTCACCTAATTAAAAAATATCTAGAAATGTCTTAGGAGTGATCAGGGATACCAGAGGGTCAGTAATACTGTGGTATGGTGGTGTGAATTGACATAGTGTATCATAGAGGGTTGGGTTGAAAAAACATAAAGCAATAGAAGTAATGCGAGATTTTTAGTAAAAAAAATATCTGCAAAATCTCTTAGGAATGATGATGGGGTGGTAAGAAGTGCCAGTGGTTCAGTAACAGAGTGGCACGGTGGTGCGAATCGACTTGGTATATCAAAGAGTGTTGGGTTGCGAAAAAACTAACTAATGGATTTAATGCATGATTTTTACCAAGAAAATATCTGGAAAATGTCTTATGAATGATCAGAGGATGTTAGAAGGTCCCAGAAAGCCAGTAATAGTGTTGCAAACATGTGTGAATTTACAGCGTATATCATGGAGGGCTGGGTTGTGAAAACACGAAAGAATGGATTTAATGCGCGAGTTTAACAAGAAAATGTCTACAAAATGTCTTAGAAATAATGGGGTGGTGGAAGAGGGTGCTAGCGGTTTAGTCATAGTGTAGCAGAGGTTAGATATTGTCAGAAACTAATATCAATACAGATAAAAAATGTATATCTTCCGGGTTGTTGCAACTTCAGAAAACACTTAAATGATGATGACGGCTGCTGAAGGGTGCCAGGAGGGGTAGCCGAATAATGCCATGGTTTTGTGCAGTGTTGTTTTGGGAGATAGGGAGCAGAAGGGGTTTACTTACAAAAAACATGAACCAATGAAGGTAAAGTATAATTCCTATCAACAAAATGTCTTAAATTGTCTTAGGAATTATGAGGGAGTGCCAGGGGACCAGTCATAGTGTGACCAGGTGGCATGAATTGACATGGTATATTACGGAGCGTTGGCTTAAAAAAAAGAAATAGATTTAAGTCTTTTTTTCATGAAAATATCTAAAAAATATCTTAGGAATGGTAAAATGTATCATTCGGGTGTCATGGGGTAGCCATATATTGCCACGGTGGTGTGAATTGCCTGTACTAACATGTTTTACCGCTTAAAGTTAAGGTGGGATGTGTTAAACAACTTTTTCAGTGGTAGGGTGACGGAAATCTAACAACCAGTCAATGAACTGAGAGATTTTCATTAAGACCCCTCAGAAATAACTCTTAATAAGGTTTCATTCATCTCTTTTAGCATCCCTCCCTTTGGAATTGGTTGCTAGGGTGGGCTAGCCGCATATTGTCACGGTGGCATGTATTGTTTGGACTAAAATTTTCTAGAGTTTAATGACAAGCTGAGAGGTGTTAAATGAATTTTTTCCACTGAAGGGGGGGGGGTGAAAGTTAAGGCTCAGTCAAAGAAACCAATAATTTGCATTAAAAGACCTCAAAAGTATCTTAATGTGGTTCAAATTTACTTCTAACGAGATGGTGTGAAATTTGAAAAGAAAATATTAACTCAAACGTGCAATTGTCATTCGGGGACGCATAGTCTTGGAACAAAGAAATCCGGTACTTTCATTAAAATATCTCAGAAATAGCTATTAATAAGACTTAAATTTACCTGTAACGAGATTAGGTGAAATTTGAAAAGAAAACATTATTCAAGTGTGAGTTACTCAACCAGGGGTGCATAGTCTTGGCCAAGACAAATGAGGCATTTTCTTTAAAAGCCATCAAAAATATACTAATGTGGCTTTAATTTATCTCTAACGAGATTGAATGAAATTTGAAGAGAAAATATTATTCAAATGTGCACTTGTCAACCAGGGGTGCATAGTATTGGCTCAAAAGAAACGTAGCATTCTCATTATAAGCTCTCAGGAATAGCTCTACATAGGGCTTAAAATATAACTCTAATATCCATCCTCCCCTCTGAAATTGGTTGCTAGGACCCTCAAATATCTTTAATTCATGGTTCTATAAGTTTATATTTTATCCTATGTTAGGTTTTTTTCGCGTTTGGTTTTTTACTTTGTTGAGTTTTAACTGTTTTTTCTGTGTTTTAATAATGCTTTGTAAATTTGTTTTTATTAATAAAACTTGTATGTACAAAAGTTTGTATCCTTTAAATTTATTGATCCAGAATATAACTTCAATATATTTCACTAGTGCAATTTAAGCGTCTTGCAAGCTGTGCACTAAGGTATGCTCGTTCAAGAATGTCCTTAATATGCGTAAAATTCTTTGTAGTGAAGACGAAAAGGAAAACCTTTTGATCATGTATGAAGATGAAGCATATCCTTACCATGATGGTACTCTCGGTTTTATTTTATTTCTGGTATTAGTTCTAATAATACCCTCTAAAGCATTACTTAACATGCAGGTGCATACCAATTGTAAGCAATTTCTAGCTATCGATTTTCCCCTCTGCATCCCAATTATTGCAGTTATAGGAAACACGTAAGCGATAGCTTAATCATTCTAATACGAGGGACAGGGATTTTTCATTGGGTCGAATTGATTATTTCATAGAATCTGCATCCTCAATCAAAATAATAGGAATAGATTGCTGGTTCAGCTGTCTAGGGTTCGAACTGCCCTTTTGAATTCTAATGCGGACAAAAATCTTTATAGTATAGGGGTTCCATGAGAAAAAACGCATTGAAAGAAATGGAATCTCTTGAAATATTATGTAACATCTCATGTGTGCACCGTCCTTACGTAACATCCAAGTGTGTGCCCTATCCAGTTACAAATGGTGATACCCCGCGAGGGCCTGAAGAAAAAATCACGTGGAAATGCGTCATCCTCGACATAAGTAAACATTCCCCTAGTGCGTAAGAATTAAATAAATCATGAATAAAAACGCCTTGAAGAAAAGTTTCTTAGAAAACGTCTTGGGATGTATTGAAACGTCGTTTAAGAACGTTTTGGATAAAAATTTGTTAAAAAAACCTTCCTAGCTTGAATAGTGGACTCTAGCTTGAACAAACCCTATCACGTAACTTGTAAACCCCTATTACGTAAGAACCGAATATAAACCCTCCTCATTACGTAATAACCAAAGTAAACCCTTTCTATTACGTGACATACACCTTCATCTCCTAGAAAATATTCCCTATTACGTGACATGCACCTGCATCTCTTAAAAAACATTCCCTATTACGTAACATGCACCTGCATCTTGAAGAAGTTCAATCACATCTACGTCTTTGGAGAGGGTTGCCGTTCAACTTCATCGTCATTACTGGAAGAAAGAGCAGTGGGTATGGGTCCGTTTAAATCCACATGGTGGTCACTACTTATACTGATTAATTGTGAGTTTAAGACCTATATGACAGTAATAAAGCACATTTCCCAAAGTTTCTATTGCATAACTTTTAGAGAGCTATGTTTTTAACTGAGCATTGCTAATAATTACATAATAGGTAGTTCTACTATAGAAATATCTGAAGAGAAAAGTTTTAAAGCTTTAGCATAATTTTTTTTTCTTTTTTTCTTTTGTGAATCATGATTTGTTGTTTTTTTTTAGCTTAGCTTTTTGAATGGAATCTCAACTCAGTAAGATTCATGTTTTGATGTCAATATTTAAGACAGTTTCCAGAAATTGACGAGGAATGTTTCCAGAAATTTTTCTCTACGGTCACATAGTTTAATTATATTCATTTGTTTGATTATATTTTCTGTTTATACAATGATTCAAAAGTAATTATGGCTTACTTTGACAAATTATGCCGTTCGATAAATGTCGCTGATGGACATGGAGAACGATATACCAGCAGTGTTTCTAATTCTTGAGGAAAGCAGAAATATTTCACGAAAATGAATGAAACCATTTAAGATATGAACTTTAGGTCTTTTAAGACTTATGTTTCAAATTTAAACAATACGAGGATACGAGAAATAAAATTTCAAAAATGATTAATGCACTACATCTTATAGGGAATCTTTAATTGGAATTATAAATCGGATCTTTTAAATTGGAATCTTAGCTACAAAAATGTGAACGATTCCCTTCTATTAAAAATCATAGAATTACCAAGAATGTTAAACTAAAAACTGTTATTACCCCCTTGGCCCATTTTTGGTCTACTCATACCAGAAAGGCTCAATTAGATTTTTCATTGTTTGGTTCAAAATTATGAAGTTTTAGAGCAGTACCATATTTTCTTTAGCTTTGTCACTTCGAATCGTGAAAATGAATAAATAAAACTTTAATTTTAATGTTAGTTAAATTTTAATGTTGTTTAATTTTACTTAACCGGTAGCTAAATTTTAGCTTTTCGTATGCAAAATTCGTATCAGTAAAATCTGTTAAAAATCATGTTTTTCTTGTGCTTTCATGTCTTTCTTTAGGCAAACCCTTGGACTTATGTTATGTATTATATAACTTTGGAATTAGACGAATTATAGCTAAGTTTTCATAAAGTTTTTCTAAATTTTTCACCCCCATTTCTGTTTTTCCTTTTATTTTAATTTGGCACCCACCTCTACCAAAATCTACACCGCTAAACATCATCTAAAGTTTGGTTTTAGAATTTCTTTGATTTTTTAGGCATATTATTCTCAACCAATTCAAATCATCAGGTTTTATTCCACTGCCTTTGGTGTTCAAAGACAGATTCATCTAAAATTTACTAGAATTTACGAATTTGTAAAGAACTTCTTGACAGCATAACCAGAAGACCAGATTAGAAGTTCGTTTGTATTTCGCATAAAATTATAAGAAAAATGGTGGAAATGTCAAAAGCCTGGGCTTAGGTGCCCGCGACCGAGCTTAAGCACTTCTACAAACCTATTTTACAAATATATAAGCCAATAGCAGCCACAAAGCTATGGCAGTAGGGGTGATTGTACCCTCCTTTGCTTCCCATGAATGAAACTATATCTTCATGAATGAAACTATATAAAAATTCTAAACAATGAATTTTATCAATACAATTAATTCTTCTTTAAATATTTCATGTTTTGAAATTAGATGGACTTATGCAGAAGGTAGTTCTCCACTTGCCAAGCTTTTTCTTTATCAGTCCTCTTTAACGAAAAAGTTCTCTTAGTATCCTATACCTTCGTTCTTACAGGAAAATACGGGCGTGACTTTGTAAGAACCAATTAAAGCCCGAGCACAATCTTTATTCTGTCTTTTTAATCAAGCCTTTGTTTGCGCTAACATGAGCTTGTCAAAAGCTAAAAATATGAAACTTATAATACTGCCTCAAAAACAAATTTTACTTAATAAAGAAACTATTTATAAAACTTAAATAGATTTTTTTCCCGAAAAAAATTTCTGGCATAGATGCAACGCTAATGCGTTAAAATTCAACACCTACTGAAGGTAAATTTTGTGAAAAGTGTAATCAAAACTTAGACTGAATTTCTTTTTTGTCCGACTTAAAACAATCGTTTTACTACAATATCCTTAAACATTAAAGATCTTTTGTAAGATGGTTTTGAGTAAAACCAATACTGTCAATTTTAAGAAATTGGATTTGGATTTATAGAATATTGATCTCATAATTGCAGTTAAAGTGTAAAAAATATTGAAGGAGATTTTTATACTAAATTTTATACACAATTTTCGGCATAGCCTAAAAACCAATAAAGGTATAAAATAAATTCAGAACTTACTTCTAATTGTGCTCTTACATTAATTTATTATAACTGAATATTATGCTGAATATTATAGGCTCAATAATATATGATAATTAAGATCTTAAAGTAACTGTTTTATTCAGTAACTGATTTCATTTCACCAAACAATGAAATAAACTTTAAAATAAATATTGCTTCTCATACGATGTCAAATGTTCAGCTATCAATCAAAACTAAAAACAAAAGCTAAAGTCTGTAAATTTAACGCTTTAATTTCCAAATATTTGTTTTAACATCCATTCGAGGTTTACAAGCAAGGAATATAAAAAGAGGCTTATTATACGGAAAAACGTGCTCTTTGTGAGCAAGGGTTAACAAAGTGAGTTGTGATAGGTTGCAAATAAATACCTTAAGGATATTACTATGTATGAATAGTCAACATAATATCAATAGAATATTTTTAAATTGATACTTTATATCGTTGTATGTGTTCTTTGGCAAGAGAGAATTGAAAATGAATCTCAACGAAGTTTTTTGACATATATGGAACATACCCTTTTAACTATTTTAATTGTTTACAAACTTGCACATTTACTATTAATATGCACCAATACTTTGCGAATTCTGCCCTATCGTGCAGGTTTTATAAGCATAGTTAACATCCGAGCAATTCTGTTAAAGTTCAGCCAATAAACTTACCTTTCACTGTATTCATCACGATGGGCATAACTTTGAACAGCATTTTCTTCAATTAAAAATTTGGCACGTTGGTAGAAAGAGGCAGAAACTGGAGGGGGCTGCTTTCTCAGCAGGATATCAATTGGCTCCGGAGATGATAGGCACATTAGATTGCCAGAACATTCGGGCTTTGAGCAGCACTCAGTATCTGCACAGTCAACCAGTCCGTCTAAAAGTAAAATCTACTTGAAAGCTTTTAATTGTTATGTTTTCCTACCAAAGTGAAAGGTTTATCCAATAGCGTTTGAAAATGAGTTTTAGAGTGTGAAAGATACCTCTAGTATTCACATTAACTGAGGATAGTGGGAGATAGTTTATCATAGAGGGTTGGGTTGAAAAAACATGAAGCAATGTACGCAATGCGAGATTTTTAGTAAAAAAAAATCTGCAAAATCTCTTAGAAATGATGACAGGGTAGTAAAAGGTTCCATTGGTTGAGTAACAGTGAGGCATGGTGGTGCGAATCGACTTCACGGTGTATCACGGAGGGTTGGGTTGCGAAAACACGAAATAATGGATTAACATTTTGAGGGGTATCAGGGTACATGATACACATGGGTACATTTTTAGCTACTTTTATTTTGGAAGGAAAGACTGACCATGAAACGTTTCAGAAAATACTTCAGACGAGGAACACTTCAGTACCTCCGACCCCAATACGAAGCAGCATAATTTTATGTGCTGCTTACCAATGCAAAGCTGCTCATTCAGAAAATACTGCAACTTTTACAGATCTGCTTTAATAAATGTTTTTATAAAAGCAGTAAATATGAAGAGTTAAAAGACCAAAAGTCCGCTTTCTCTTAAAATTCCAAAATCCTATTTACACCCTTTGTTTGAAATATGAAGGCCAAACATGTTTCTTCACCACGACCTTTTTAATTGTCAGATGATCGGAACAGTCTGGCCTGTTGTTTTACTGTGATTCTCATGAACTAAGAATGTGACTCTTCGTTGTGGAGATGCAACTCTTCGTTGCATCTCCACTCTCTAACTATCTGATGTTAAACACAATGCTTCTCTGAAGAATATTAATAATATGATCTTATGAGTACTCTGATTTCAATCATAGTCAGTTTTGAATCCTATAAAAACCCGTCAAATCGGCTTGCTGTAGGTATATACCAGCAACCAATCGATTCGTTATTGATTGCTCATTTCCTACCACATGGTGTTTGTAAAATCTTAAGATTAAAAAGAATATGGTACTAAGTTATTTTTCAAAATTAAAAATTCGAAAGGACAATTTTTTTACAATTAATTACACTGAAACAAGATGAATTTATTTATGGGGACATAAGTATTTAATCCAGTAGAAATCGTGCTCACATAAGTGCCAGTCAAGAGAAAATTTATTTGTCAACAATTTTTAAATACCAAAAGGTATGTTTTGCTGCAAAAAAACGTATACAGCATTGTTGTAAGTGTCATTAATTGTTCTGTAATGATCATATGCCTACTTTTGAGATATTAAATAACCTGGACCTTTTCCATGCACCACAGCAAGTTGAAACCTCCTCAAAATAGAATCCTGTCGACTCCTCAGCTTTTAATAGTCTGGCAATACCTTCATAAATTTTGTAAGATACGAAGCAAGGTGGTGTACTTTATTCCTGAGCTGTATTGTCTTTAGTGATTAAGGTAGACATCGACCTGGGATGTCTAAATTAATCTTGACGTTTGACAGAAAAAAAATACCGGGTATTTTATTGTCAACTGTGGATCAGAACGCGTGTTTAAACCGATTGTTATGGAAGCCATATCAGAGAAGTTGACTTTTTGATGGGACCTTAGTTAAAAATGTCATATGGATGGATGATATAAAGCTAAGTTGACAAAGTAGTCAAAAAAATAGACGGTAAGTTGACAAAATAGTCAAGCTAAGTTGACAAATAGTCAAAACTTATTCCTCAGTTGTGTCGTCTTTATTAATTAAAGTAGACATCGATCTGGGATGTCTAAATTAATCCTGACTTTTGACAAAAAATTACCAGGGGTATTTTATTGTCATCTGTGGATCAGAACACGTGTTTATACCGATTGTTATGGAAGCCATATCAGAGAAGTTGACTTTTTGATGGTACTTTAGTTAAAAATGTCATATGGATGGATGTTATAAAGCTAAGTTGACAAAATAGTCAACAAAATAGTTGATAAGTTGACAAAATAGTCAAGCTAAGTTGGCAAATAGTCAAAACTTACTCCCGAGTGCTACCGTCTTTATTAATTAAAGTAGACATTGATCTGGGATGTCTAAATTAATCCTGACTTTTGACAAAAAAAAATACCAGGGGTATTTTATTGTCATCTTTGGATCAGAACACGTTTTTATACCGATTTTTATGGAAGCCATACCAGAGACTTTGACTTTTTGATGGGACCTTAGTTACAAATGTCATAGGATAGATGATATAAAGCTAAGTTGACAAAATAGTCTAATAGAGAACCGTTGTTCTTTTCTCCTGCTAAATATGAGCGGACATAATAATAATTAATAATATTATTATTATTAATAATAATAATATTATTAATAAATAATAATATTATTTATTAGCGGATATACTATATTATATTATATTATATAGCGGACATAATACTACTATATTATATAGCGGACATAATAATATTATTAATAAATAATAGATTTTAATATTAAAATATACAATTAACAAATTAATCAGTATGTAACCAAAAGAAAGAAAAATAAAATGAGAATAAATATGTAGGCAGCTGTTTTTCAATTTTTCGAGGATAGAGGATCCCAATTAACTTAGGTTTGTAGATATATCTCAGTTTTAATTTATAGGTTGTTGAAAAACCATTCCACCGATTAAATAGGGTGGCTCTCAACAGCACTCTAGCACTCTCAACTCAACATCACTCTCGACAGCACTTAATCTTAAAGTTCTATTAAAAAGTGATCGTTCAACGAGTAAGGTTGAATCAAACTTAACAAACAAAAATACAGTCAAACTTTAGCGTAAAGAGTAGAGTATTGAGGACGGGGCAATGCTTCATGTGGAATAATTTCTGTTCGTTTTTAAAATAATGCCAGTAAATCTGGTTTTCCCTCCATGAAATATACCCTTCCCCTTCACGGAAAACTCCTCCTTAGAAATTTTATCCAACGTAAAATACACCCCCCCTCCGTCAAATTCATTCCAGACATTTCCATCCTCGCTGAGAATGGTCTCTCCCTGTAAAATTGCTTTCGGACGATTCTTGACCGAAAAATTCTCCTTTGTATTCTTTCTTTTGAATAATACTTTAACCTCTAATCGGTTTCTCGATCACTCCAGAAATGCCACCTTCCGTGGAAGTTATTTCCCGGAAATCAAAACATGGTGATAAAATCTCCTGCATATTTCCCCCGGATCATCTCCACATGAAAAATTTACCAAAGTGAATGTAAGACAATTTAAAAGAACTTCGTATAGTAATTCTGTCAATTCCTCCCAGTGTAAAATTTCCCCTCGAATGTTCACCCCTTCCTTAAGGAATTTTTGTCCCCAAGGAAGATTCTCCCAATTAAGCTCCACCCCAAGCACAACCCCTTCCCTCAAAAAAATGTTTATAGTTCCCAATAACAAATACTAAACGTTAAAAATGGGTGGATTTCATAACTTACAGGTCTCTCTCCACGGACTGTAGGGAGGGGGATCATTTTACATCTAAGGACATAATTATTTAATCTTTCAACTGTAGTGAACAGAACGGCTATATAAAAATTTTGATCAGATAATTTTGGGGAAAAATAAGCGTGGGGGGCCAGTTGCCCTCTAATCTTTTTGATCACTTAAAAAGGGCACTAGAACTTTTAAATTCGGTTCGAATGCACCCTTTTCCGATCTTATAGGACCATCATTTCGATATAGTTATCCCTGGGGAAAAAATAAATAAAAATGCATCATATTTCTTTAATTTCAGGGGGTTTTCTCCTTATTTCAAAAATCAGGCAAACTTTCTCAGGCTCGTAACTTTCGACTGGTAACTCTAAACTTGATGAATCTTATATATTGGGGATCAGCATTATGGGCAAATTCTTTTGATGTATCTATTAATAATAAAATTCCGTTTTTTAGAGTTTCGGTTACTATTGAACCGATTCGCTCTTTACTTGCAGTTCGTTACCACGAACTGTTTGACGGGCAGCGGTTCTAGAAGAAGATATCCTGCTTAATTATTTGAATGAGTTTAAATAAGTTTTTTTCAACGATTCTATTTTAAATTCGTTGTTTCCAGAGAGTAATTCTTGTACATTATAGCAGTGATTTTATCCGATGCTTAACCAAGCTTTGTAAATCTGATTCCATTCCATTTAATGTAGCAATCATGTTGCA
Organism: Artemia franciscana; assembly: GCF_032884065.1. Classification (NCBI taxonomy): domain Eukaryota; kingdom Metazoa; phylum Arthropoda; class Branchiopoda; order Anostraca; family Artemiidae; genus Artemia; species Artemia franciscana. The sequence continues at coordinate 12,598,943 of NC_088882.1, forward strand.
CAAAAAGATACTGTTATTAACCATTTAAAATTGAATTTATCCATATTACCATGCAAGATGGTGGACCTTCATTCATAAGAAATTAAGCTTCATTTTTAGCTCGAACGGACACTTCCTTTTGGCAGATATTGTTAATTACAACATAAAACGGTGTGTTTATATAGACTATCCGTGCTTAAAAACACCTTTGTTTCATCATGCAGTTTAGATCACGCAGCGCTACTCCTGCGTTATTTAGTAAAGAGTCTGCTATTAGGTGAACGATATTTTGTGTCATTACAAATCTAAAACATTCAAATTATATTTAAATGTAAATGCAAGCGTCTGGCCTTCTACGCTTGTCTATGGATGATGCAGGGCATCCATATGAAGTTAATGGTTAATTGCTGAATTTGTTTAAACAAACCTTTCTGACAGCCTTCCATTGCCGGAACACCATCACTACTTTGACCAATACATTTTATCCAATAAATATTGTATGGTAGGCTTAGAAATTCTGCTCAAAAACCTTAATCCCGAGATCTAGCAAAGTTATTAACACAATGCATGGGATCGGGCGATAAAGTTTTACGTAGGAGTAAACATGAACGCTTTTCTACTATTCCAAGTTTCTACATGATGTAAATAAAAAAGGATGTAAAAAAAAGTATTTGTACATACTTTTTTGTGACTCGGTAACAATTTGTCTTCAACCCGGTGCTGGGTTACGATCCAAACTACAAAAAAGCTCCAATATATGGTGTACCCAGGTGTCAAAGATATGACAGAATTTAGATACCAACGGAATAAATTCCAACTGTCTGTTTAAAATTGAAAGAATCATTGAGAAACAACTAAACATCTAAAGAGCCATCAGAGATTCTGAGAAGTTAAAATAAGAAGAAGCTGATAAAATATTATAAGAGCGTAGACCTCTTTTCTAATCTGGAAACAATGAGAATTTTCAAGGAAAAACTTCAGGGAAAAATATCCTAATCTCCCCTCCAGCATCTTGCACAGGGAAAACGAACCTAATATCTAATTCGATAACTACTCAGGACTTCCAAAGATTTTTTTCTTTGATCAGTCATTTCTATATATTCTTATATTTTGATTTTTCAAAGGCAGTGAAATAACAAACACATTCAAGCAATCATTCCTTTGAATACAAACAAAATACCATATCATCAAGCCATAGGTATACATAAGTAAACCACAATTCTCGTAAATAATTCTAATACTAGAAAATCTTGTATGCTGAGCTTTCTATTGAAAGACTTCAAAGGATTGAAATCATGACGCTTTCTACTCAAAAGGCCTCTCCAATACTCCTTTTCTTCCTGTATTTATCTGTAAGCAATCCCAGTCCTTTTGAAAGGAAAGCTTACAATAGGAAATATTAAGATGTAGATTGTTCAATCAGACATTCAATTTAACCAAAGCTTACTTCAAAAAATATATCCATACCTTTTGTTCAAAGTATATTGCATCTATATATACATAAAAAAAATCGTGAGCTCATTTGAACATGAGACAGAAATAGAAAGAAATTACGAAATAGCTTTCAGTGCTTAGTTCGAAAAGAACAACTGAATCTTCACTGGCACAAAGAAAACAGGGAAACCCAATAACTTAAATGGGGCTCTCACCTTACTCTTATAAGAACCCAAAAGTGCTGATTCTGCAAAAGCAGCTCAAGGTTCCGTTCAATTTAAAAGAGGAAAAGGTCAGAACCCTATTCTCACTTACAGAGTAGATTTACCGAATTAATAATATATTTTTAAAGAAATATATTGTATAATGATTAAACGAAAAGAGTGGCTTTTACATTAGCTCAGCTAGAAGTAGAGTCATAATAATACTACAGTCATTTCGAAGGAACTAAACATTTTAATTTTGGGGTCGTCTGTTCCGGCTATTATTTTCCAGAATGGAGTAATTACATACGAGACGAAGAGATATTGACCAAAATAGATCCCATTTACTTATGTCAAGGATTTCTCGACATTGAAATGAAATTGTGAAAATGAGACAAAGAAAATTGAAATTTGATTCTAAAAACTAACGAAGACATTATGGAGTTACTCTTTTTATCATGCTGACACAACTTAATGCATTTTTTTTTTCTTTTTTTTTTTGCAACGGTATAGAATTAGCTATTTTCAGCCTATCTACAGGTCTTGCAGGATGTTTTATACATAAGTATTGCAATAATAAGATGTTCATTATAAAACAGTTCGCTAAGGAGTGACGTGGCTCAATAGTAAGTTAAACTTTTATTTTAAACTATTTTTATTGGGGGAGGGGCCAGATGGTGTGCTATTGAAGTAGGTATTATTCAAGTGATAGTGAATTAAACTAATTATTTAACAAACACGCTACTTCATGAATTTAAAAATATTACGCAATACACTATCTATCTATCTATATATATAAAAATAAGTTGTCTGTCTGTGTGTCTGTCTGTCAGGTGACGTCATATTTCTGTGTCGACTGACGTCATGAAGTTAGTTGTCGTCATTTTTGCTATGACGGTGACGTCATTAAAGATATATAAGACATATATGTTCACGTAGAAATCTATTAATGTTTAAGTTTAAAATGACTGATAAACTTACAATGGCAAAAGCCGATGAAGATGCTCAAAGAGTCTATGCCAAAAAACTTGCTGCTGATAGAGAAAGTCAGAAAAGAAAGCGTGCCGAGGAATCAAAAGAACAGCAAGGAAACAGGCTTGAGGCTAAAGAACGCAAAACCGCGCAGTTAGATGAAGATCCACCTGGACAGCGAGAGTCAAAACATATCAAAACTGAAAATGATAGCGATGATAATTGGGTTTGGGATTTTGACTTGGATAAGGTCATCAATGCCTACCAGATTTTAGTTAAAAAAAACAAAGGTTCGGCGATATGTATTTCATAGTGAAGCTGAAAAATAACGAAGAAAAAGAAAACTGAAAAAAGAAAAAATGTAAAAAACTAAAAAATACTAAAAAGAAAAAACACTCAAAGAGAAATTACAGACCGGGACACAAATGTCGACCGCGACAGAGGGAATATAAATAACGACCGGGACACTCAAAGAGAAATTACAGACTGGGATACCGGGACACAAATGACGACCGGGACACAGGGAATATAAATGACGACCAGGACACAGGTATTTAAGAATATCGTTCAAAGACAAATTTTTAATTGTAAGAAGACCGTTGAAAGAGAAATTTTTAATTGTAAAATGACTGAAGAACCTACAATGGCAACACCCGAGGAAGCTGCTCAAAACGAATGTATTCAAGCCGAAGTAGCTGAGTTGGTAAAGCGTTATGTTTCATGTTCTAGGTCCGAGAGGCTCCAGGTTTGAACCTTGGCTTTAGAATTAATACAAAAGAAGAAAAAAACTAAAAAAGGTAAAAACTACAAAAAAACTAAAAAGAATATATATATATATATATATATATATATATATATATATATATACATATATATATATATATATATATATATATATATATATATATATATATATATATATATATATATATATATATATATATATATATATATTTATATATATATCTATATATATAAAAATAAGTTGTCTGTCTGTGGATCTGTCAGGTGACGTCATGTTTCTGTGTCGACTGACGTCATGTTTTCGACTGACGAAATTACAGACCGGGACATCGGGACACAAATGACGACCGGGACACCGGCACATAGGGAATATAAATGACGACCGGGACACAAGGAATGTTCGATTAGCAATCACCATCAACAAAGCACCGGGACACAAATGACGACCGGGACACAGTAAGTATAAATGACGACCGGGACATAAGTAAAATAAAATTAAAAACTAAAAAAAAGGTAAAAACTACAAAAAAAACTAAAAAGAAAAAAAACTAAAAACTAATAAAAAACTAAAAAAGCTAAAAAGCTAAAAAAAAAGTAAAAAAGAAAATAAAATGAAAAAGGAAAAAATGAAAAATAAAGGAGAAAAACAAAACTAAAAAAAGAAAAAAAAACTAAAGAAAGGTAAAAAACTAAAACCTAAAAAAATACCAATTCAAAAACGAATGTATATACAGACCGGGACACAAATGACGACCGGGACACCGGGACATGACGACCGGGACACAGGGACACAACTACAACAGGGACGCCGGGGGGCTCAGGGGGATACATAAATGACGATGGCGACACAGGGAATCGTCGATTAGCAATCACCATCAACAAAGCTCAAGGGCAATCATTAGAATCATGAGGTATAGATCTGAATACGGATTGTTTTCCCATGGACCATTATATGTTGCATGTTCAAGAGTCGTTAAACCTGACATTCTATTTATATGCACAGACAATGGGACAGCAAAGAATGTTGTATATTCGCAAGTTTTACGTAGTTGAAAACATATATATATATATATATATATATATATATATATATATATATATATATATATATATATATATATATATATATATATATATATATCACAGGTGGGACATAGGGACACAACTACAATGGCGCGTAACGACTTACGCGCGCGGGGGGGCTTGGGGGGCGCGAAGCGCCCCCACCAACTAGGTGTTGGGGTGGCGCTTCGCGCCACCCCAACAGCTAGTATATATATAAAAATAAGTTGTTTGTCTGTGAGTCTGTCGAGTGACCTCATGTCATCATGTTGTTATGAAGTTAGTTGTCGTCATGTTTGTTATGACGATGCCGTCATTAAAAGTATTTAAGAAAATCGTTCAAAGACAAATTTTTAATTGTAAGAAGATCGTGGACGGAAAAATGTTTAATTGTAAAATGACTGAAGAACCTACAATGGCAACAGCCGAGGAAGCTGCTCAAAGAGTCTATGCCAAAAAACTTGTGGCTCATAGAGAAAGTAAGAAAAGAAAGCGTGCCGAGGAATCACAAGAACAGCAAGAAAACAGGCTTGCGGCTAAAGAACGCAAAATCGCGCAGTTAGATGAAAATCCATCTGGACAGCGAGAGTCAAAACATATCAAAACTGAAAATGATAGCGATGATGATTGGGTTTGGGATTTTGACTTGGATAAGGTAATCAATGCCTTCCAGATTTTAGTTAAAAAAACAAAGGATCGGCAATATGTATTTCATAGTGACGCTGAAAAATAAAGAAGAAAAAGAAAAACTGAAAAAAGAAAAAAGGTAAAAAACTAAAAAAAAAAACTAAAAAGAAAAAACACTCAAAGAGAAATTACAGACCGAGACACAAATGACGACCGGGACAGAGGGAATATAAATGACGACCAGGACACAGGTATTTAAGAATATCGTTCAAAGACAAATTTTTAATTGTAAGAAGATCGTTGAAAGAGAAATTTCCTACAATGGCAACACCCGAGGAAGCTGCTCAAAACGAATGTATTCAAGCCGAAGTAGCTGAGTTGGTAGCGTTATGTTTCAGGTTCTAGGTCCGAGAGGCTCCAGGTTTGAACCTTGGCTTTAGCATTAATACAAAAGAAGATAAAAACTTTAAAAGGTAAAAACTACAAAAAAAAACTAAAAATAAATACTAAAAAACTAAAAAAGCTAAAAAACTAAAAAAAAAACAAAAAAAGGTAAAAAACTAAAAAAGAAAAAAAACTAAAAAAAAGGTAGAAACTACAAAAAAACTACAAAGAAAAAAAACTAAAAACTAATCAAAAAACTAAAAAAAAACTAAAGACTGAAAAAGAAAAAAAAACTAAAAAAGGAGAAAAACTGATAAATAAAGGAGAAAAAGAAAACTAAAATCCGGGACACAGGGAATATAAATGACGACCGGGACACTCAAAGAGAAATTACAGACTGAGACACTGGGACACAAATAACGACCGGGAGATATAAATGACGACCGGGACACTCAAAGATAAATTACAGACCTGGACACCGGGACACAAATGACGACCGGGACACAGGGAATATAAATGACGAACGGGACGCTCAAAGAGAAATTACAGACTGGGACACTGGGACACAAATGACGACCGGGATACTGGGAATATAAATGACGACCGGGACACAGGGAATGTTCGATTAGCAATCACCATCAACAAAGCTCAAGGGCAATCATTAGAATAATAAGGTATAGATCTGAATACGGATTGTTTTTCCCATGGACAATTTTATGTTGCATGTTCTAGAGTCGGTAAACCTGACAATCTATTTCTATGCACAGACAATGGGACATCGAAGAATGTTGTATATTCGCAAGTTTTACGTAGTTAAAAACATATATACATCTATAACGAAAAGAGAAAGCTTTTCTCTTTTATCTATATTCACAGGTGGGACACAGGGACACAACTACAATGGCGCGTAACTAATATGACGCGTAACAACTTACGCGCGCGGGGGGGCTTGGGGGGGGCGAAGCACCCCCACCAGCAAGGTGTTGGGGTGGCGCGAAGCGCCACCCCATCAGCTAGTAAATGATAAAAACACATTAAACAGTCATAAATATGTGCTGGTGCTTGGCTTTTTACTAAAATTGTCAGTAATGAGTTGCTGCAGACGGCAGTAATATACCATAAAAAGCTTTCGGGTGGGCAAAAGTAAATGTCGTATACACTCGGCTCAGATTGATCACTAATGCTGCAGTACATAGCCTCCTCACTTCCCCCAACCCTCACACCCAGTACAGGAGGCTCAATCTCATGATTAGATCAAGCTTCGTTGTAATAGCCCCGGGTATCCCGCTATCCATTTGCTCGTAATTTTGAGTGAATTTTGACTGTGTAAATTTTAATTTCTTGAAGTAAATGATTATTGAACTGTTATTTAGAATTCTTTATTAAATTGATTTGTTTGCGGGTTTGCCGATTTATGCTAATAAATAGCATTGATATGAGTGGGCCACATAAAACCAAAAAAATCATAGGCAGCGCAATTACACTGTCTAGATAAAGTTATAGGATAAGTCTAAGTATTACACACAGATTATGTAACATTATATATTGACACGATACCGCATTTGAAATTTTAAAGTACTTGAAAAATCTAAAGTTAAAGTTAGAATTATTAACTTATCCTTTGGGCATTGTTTGACTAAGAATATCCAGAAAATCTGAAATATTCTTGGCATCATTACGGTAGAAACCTTAAATTAATTAAAAATTACCAGGAATGCCAATCTGAAGGGATAATTGACTACTAGAGTCTCAAAATTACCTTCCCCTTTGTATCTTTGTTCAAAAACGAATTATATAAAAACTGCGGAAAAATTTTTTCTTGTGTAAATCAGGGTATGGAGGGTATACATTTCCGGAGGGGGTTACACTAAATATCGTATTTATGTCTATAATTCCCTTCACGAGCAAAGGTCGGTCTCCTAGTACTGCATGAAAAAGCCGATAACAATAGAAAAATAGAATGGGTTGATGCCGCTTATATGTACAAAAAATTTCTAAATTGAGAGAAAGATATGCATATTTTGTTTAAATTCACTTTATTCTATTCTCAGCAGACATTTCGTAAAGTATAATGAGGCAGAGATAAACGGCGACACAGGGAATGTTCGATTAGCAATCACCATCAACAAAGCTCAAGGGCAATCACTAGAATCATGAGGTATAGATCTGAATACGGATTGTTTTCCCATGGACAATTATGTGTTACATGTTCAAGAGTCGGTAAACCTGACAATCTATTTATTTGCCCAGACAATGGGACAGCGAAGAATGTTGTATATTCGCAAGTTTTACGTAGTTAAAAACACACACACACACACACACACACATATATATATATATATATATATATATATATATATATATATATATATATATATATATATATATATATATATATATATATATATATATATCACAGGTGGGACACAGGGACACAACTGCAATGGCGCGTAACGACTAAGCGCCCCCACCAACTAGGTGTTGGGGTGGCGCGAAGCACCACCCCAACAGCTAGTTCCCAAAAAAAGATGAAAAACCCCCTAAAAGTCAGAATATACCAAACGAAAAGCATACCATCAGATTTAGCATATCAGATACACCTTTTGTAGAGGTTTCATCTGGGAAAATGTGAAATTCTGTATTTTTTGCCAGAAGAAAAATTACGGATGTGTGTTTATTTGTTTTTTTCTTTTTGTTTGTTTTTTTCCCAGGGGTGATCGTATCAACCAAGTGGTCCTAGAAATTCACGAGAATGCTCATTTGAACGGAAATTAAAACTTTTAATACCTTTTTTTAAGTGAGCAAAAAATTGGAGGACAACTAGGCCCCATCCCATGCTTTTTTTTTCCCAGTCACCGGATCAAAATTTTGAGATAGCCATTTTCTTCAGCAATGTCGAACCTTTTTAAGTGAACAAAAATTGGAGGACAACTAGGCCCCCTCCAACGCTCACTTTTTCCCAAAGTCATTGGATCAAAACTTTGAGATAGCCATTTTGTTCAGCATAGTCGAAAAAATCTAATAACTATGTATGTGAGGGCGACTTGATCCCCCACAGTCCCTTGGAGAAGGGCTGCAAGTTATGAACTTTGCCCATTGTTTACATGTAATATGGGTTGTTGGGACGTTTACTGACAATTTCAGGGGGGATTTCCCGGGATTGATCGTATTATAAACTGGAGGACAACTGGGCCCCCTCCCATGCTTTTTTCCCAAATTCACCGGAACAAAATTTTGAGATTTCCATTTTGTTCAGCATAGTCGAAAAATCTAATAACTATGTCTCTGAGGACGACTTAATCCCCACACAGTCCTTACTTTGCAACTTTAATCCCCAACTTTGCCCATTGTTTACATACAATATTGGTAATTAGGAAATTTACAGACGTTATCAAGGAGATATTTTCTGGTGGGGTGAGGGTTTGGGGGTAAGGGTTACATGGGAAGATCTTTCAATGGAGGAATTTTTCATGGGGGAAGCAAATTTTCCACGAAGGTGCCGGTTTCCCGGAATATTTTAAAAAAAGATCAAAAATTAAATAAAAAACAAGTTATTTCAACTGAAGTAAGGAGCAGCGTTGAGAAAACGAACAGAAATGGTTACGTTACGTATAAGAGGGGGTTCGCCCCCTCGTCAATACCTCGATCTTTATGCTTAATTATTTTTGGTGTTTTAGAAAGAGCTATTTATTCTAAATAAACGGCCTTTGTGATTCAGGGATCATTCTTAAGGAATTGGAACAAAACTCGAACTTTTGCGTAAAGAGCGAGGTATTGATGAGGGTTCGAATCCCTTCATAAATGGAATAATTTCTGTTCGTTATAAGTTTTAATTTTGCTCCTCACTTTCACTTGAAAAAAACTTATATTTTTTTTTATTTAATCAAACAGTTCGTTGTAACGAACTGTAGTAAGAAGCGACCCGGCTCAATAGTAACCAAAACTCTAAAAAATGGAATTTTGGCACCAATAGCTACATCAAAAGAATCAAATTTTAATGCTGATGTTAAATATATAAGTTTCATCAAGTTTAGTCTTACCCATCAAAAGTTACGAGCCTGAGAAAATTTGCGTTATTTTAGAAAATAGGGGGAAATACCCCTAAAAGTCATAGAATCTTAACGAAAATCACACCATCAGATTCAGCGTATCAGAGAACCATACTGTAGAAGTTTTAAGCTCCTATCTACAAAAATGTGGAATTTTATATATTTTGCCAGAAGGCAGATCACGGATGCGTGTTTATTTGTTTTTTTTGTTTTTTTTTCCCAGGGGTGATCGTATCGACCCAGTTGTCCTAAAATATTGCGAGAGGGCTCATTCTAACGGAAATGAAAAGTTTTAGTGCCCTTTTGAAGTGACCAAAAAAATTGGAGGGCACCTAGGCCCCCTCCCACGCTAATTATTTTACCAAAGTCAACGGATCAAAATTCTGAGATAGCCATTTTATTCAGCGTAGTCGAAAAACCTTATAACTATGTTTTTGGGGACGACTTACTCTCCCACAGTCCCCGTGGGAGGGGTTACAAGTTCAAAACTTTGACCAGTGCTTACATATAGTAATGGTTATTGGGAAGTGTACAGGCATTTTCAGGAGAATTTTTTGGTTGGAGGCAGGGGTTGAGAAGGGGGGATAGGCTGGGGGAACTTTCCATCGAGGAATTTGTCATAGGGGAAGAAAATTTCCATGAAGGGAGCGCAGGATTTACTAGCATTACTTAAAAAAAAAAACAATGAAAAAATAAATATGGAAAAGTTTTTTTTTCAGCTGGAAGTAAGCAACAGCATTAAAACTTAAAACTAACAGAAATTATTACCCATATGAGGGGCTCACCTCCTCCTAATACCTCACTCTTTACGCTAAAGTATATTTAGTAATTTCAACTATTTATTCTGCGGTTTTTGTGATTCAAGGGTCATTCTTAATGAATTGGGACAAAATTTAAGCTTTAGTGTAAAGAGCGAGGTACTGACAAGGGGGCGAACCCCCTCATGTATGTAATAAAAACATGAGAATACAAAAGTTCTTTACGTAAGCTAATTTATAAGTTACGTATATCTTTTACTTATAAAAAGATTCGTAAAAAATTAAAAGTTCTAGTTGCCTTTTTAATTAACCGAAAATCGGAGGGCAACTAGGCTTCCTCCCCCGCTCTTTTTTTCTCAAAATCATTCGATCAAAATTATGAGAAAGCAATTTAGCCAAAAAAATAAATATACAAATTTCGTTTTAATTATTCCTCTGCGGAGAGCCAAAATCAAAACATGCATTGATTCAAAAACGTTCAGAAATTAAATAAAAAAAAACAAGTTTTCTAAAGGAAAGTAAGGAGCGACATTAAAACTTAAAACGAACAGAAATTACTCCGTATATGAAAGGGGCTTTTCCTTCTCAACGCCCCGCTCTTTACGCTAAAGTTTTCTACTGTTTTAAAATGTAGAGTTAAGAGAAAAAGTCAAACTTTAGCGTAAAGAGCGGAGCGTTGAGAAGGAAAAGCCCCTTTCATATACGGAGTAATTTCTGTTCGTTTTAAGTTTTAATGTCGCTCCTTACTTTCATTTAAAAACTTGTTTTTTATTTATTTAATTGTAGATAGAGGCAATCCTACATTAGTGGGTTAGTATGTGAATCCAGCACAAAAGGATTCACATAAAAGGAAAAAATAGAAAAGAATATAAATTATAAAAAGAAAACAATAGATTTCAATAACTCCAAATTAAAAAACATAAAAAGTAAAACAATTCGATGAGTCCTGGAGCGGATCCCCCTCTACAAAATTCCATAACCTAACTAAAACCGACTTGACCTATTTAGTTATAGTAAGAATACCATTATAAAAAGCACTAAGTCTTATTTTCTTTTTCGATGATTTTTTTTATTTCATTCAGGAAATTATATTCACTGTATGAAAATGATTCCATTTCTGTTCTTTTCATTTCTGTCCCATTTGCAGATGTAGAGCGTGTGTTTATTTCCATTTTTGAAAGTTTTAAAATAATAGAATCTAATGTTAAACTGATAGATTTTAGGAAGTTAAATCACCTTAAATATCAGGGGAGAGAGAAAATTGGCATGAGCAAATATGGCGAAACCCAAAGCATAGAACATTTTTCAATTTTGCAATTAACTAGGCTCATATTTTGTTTGATGATAAGGTTTCAAAGGCAGCTTATTTGGAAAAATATGAATGTGGAACATATTATGAAGTGTAATGGACTCCTCTTTTTCTCGTATTCCTTGTGTTAAAAACCAGCGTAGATTAATTAAAAAAAATTATCTGCTCACTTTAAAGAGGAAATTTGTCACTTAAAATGAGCATCAGTTTTAAAGCTACTTAATAAATTGTAATTTTTTTCAAATTATTGGAGGGGCAACTGCCCTCCTGTCCCACCCCCCTCCTCAGTGGCCCACTGTTGATATCATTAGACACATTGAAAAAATTGAATTTCTATGCTGAATCCAAACGTATAAAGTTCATTAAGCTTAATGTTACTTATCAAAAGTTGAGAGGCCGAGAAAATTTGCCCAATTCTCGTAAAAGGGGGGGGGCCTAAACACCTCCAAAAACAAGTGATATTAATGAAAATCACTCGGCATACCAGAGAACCCTATGATAGAGCTTTGAAGCTCCCATATACAAAGTGTAATACTTTGTGCATTTTTTGCCTGAAGAAATATCACGGATGTTTTTTTTTTCGCAGGGTTATTAGCATCAAACCAGTGATTCTAGAAATTCGGGAGAGGGCTCTTTTTATCCAAAATCATAACTTCTAGTCCGCTTTTTAAGTGACCGAAAGAATGATGGTCAACTAGCTCTCCTCACATGCCCCCTTTACCCCAAAATCACCCGATCAAAATTTTGATGTAACTATCTGATTCAAAGTAGTTGAAAAGTCTGATAATTATGCTCTTAGAAATGGCATGACTTACAGAGTCGCTGGAGAAGGGGTTGTAAGTTTCGTAATTTACCCATTGTTCACATATAGTATTTGTTACAGGGAAGTATACAAAGATTTTTTGGAGGGGGTAGATTTTTTACTTGGGGGATTTTTCACATTAAAAATTTTCCATAGAGAAGCTTCCAAGGGTGAAATTTCCAGGGGAAATTTTACGCTGGGAGAATTCGCCAGAATCCATTTTAGAAATTCTTTTTATTTGTCTTACTTTTCTTTGCCTGCTCAATATTACACGTGGGGATGTTCTGGGAGTGGGATTGAAACTGTCTGGAAATTTTTCCACGGGATATTTTTCTACGGGAGAAATTCTCCATTGAGGAATTTTCTCCAGATACAGCTTTCCTTTAGGGGGGGGATTCCTGGGAAAACATTTTGCCAGAGAGGGTTTCTGGCATGATTGAAAAGCTATCAGATATGAAATGAAAGTCTTTAAAAAGCTTTTTTCATCATTGAATATATTGAATTTTTTCAATGTATTGAAAGAGAAAGAAATATAAATTTTTAAAATGTTCAAACATTCAACTTTAATAAGTAAATTATGGTCTGTAGCTCTTACCACCATCATTGTCAAAATCATCGTCACAGTTCATTTCAAGGAGAATGTTGCAGTCACTGCCCGACCATCCTTCTTTGCATTGACAGTAATATTCATTTCCAACTCCTCCTTGACTTGTGCACTCACCATGCCCTTGACACTCCATAGGACAACCCTCTGAAACAAGGAACACAACTTGAAATGAACTCAATATTTAAATAATAAAACGTGAAAAAAATGAACGTGTAAATGTGAGTACATTCTAAATAATGAGTATAATTGTATATTATACATTATTAGAATTTACACATTATTTATATGGTTAAATTACTTATAAAAGTAATATATATATATATTAAAAAGAATCTATATAAAAAGGATGTAAATACATACAAAAATATGTGAGCGTTTGTTCTTACCTTAACCCCTTTTCTTCTGAAACTGGGCCTTTAGACTTGGTAGAACGTTTAGTAAAGGATTTTCAGTACTATCAGATAAAATGTGAGACTGTTTAAAATTATGTAATATTACTTTACAGCAAGGCTTCGATGCTGAAACTCTAGTTTAAACGATTTTGTTCAACATTTTCTGCTTAAGATGAAAATTAAACCTCCAAGTAAGAATACGTACCTTTGTACAGGTAATACTATGCTACTACTACTACTACTACTACTACTAACAACTCGCTGCAGCATCAAACTGCCTGATTCCAACACAGCTACATACGCAGTTCCTCCATACCAATCTATTCAAAGCCTCCCCCTTCACACCCTCCCAAAAGCTCCAATTTCCCTTCAATATTTCCGTGCGACATCCTCCCACCCCATTCGGGGACGACCTGTTTTTGTTTGGCCCTAGACGGTTGGCCGACAAAGTCAATCTTCGGTAATCTGTCATCCTTCATCAACTGAACGTGCCATAGCCATCTCAACCTTTCTTTCATTAAAACCTGGAAAGCGGAATTGAACCACATTTTTCGTACAATCCATTTTTTTATACAATCCTGAAAAAGGCTTATGCCAGCTTTGCCTCACACTCAGACTACCTTTATTGGCTTTGTCTCCAATTGGTCAATGACTTGATGGTAACTTGATTTGAATTCAAAATCGACGGGATATGGTCAGTCAGTTGATTACCCACAACAATCTGTAGGAAATTTCTCTGGAAAACATCTAGCAAATCCTTGTCAGTTTTTTCGGAGCGCCCATAGGTCAGAATCAAATTTGTCCACTGCCATCACTGGGGCTTCTATTATTCGAGTCTTGGTTCGCATACTTATCTTCTTATTCTTCCAAACTCTTTTTGAACTGTGTAAAAACATTCTGAGCCTTGGCTGATCTGCGATTAAGATCTTCACAGCACTCACAGTCTTTACTAATAACACTACCTAAGTAAGGGAAGCTATCCACTTGAACGATCTTCATATTACTCAGCATTACCTCTTCCTAATCCTAGTTTTAACCATTTAGTCTTCTTAAAATTAATTTTTAAACCTATTCTTGAACCCTGGACTTGAAAAAACCTCCAAAAATTCATTTGTTTTGCAAAAAATTTTCATAGCTTAACTCATCAGCATAATTTAAGTCTAAGTGGGTTTTATTTCCTCATTTGATTCCGAGTTCTCCCGTTGCATTTTCTGGGCTCCTTAGGACGAAGTCCATCAAAATGTTCCGCATACAAGGGGATAGAGCGCAATCCTACTTAGGCTCCGATTAACTCAAAACCAGCGACTAACCTCATTTCCTATGTTAACCACAGCAATTATTTTCTCATACATAGCAAAAATCACTTTAATGGGTTTATCTGCGACCCCGACAAGGATAGAACATTAAATAAAGCTCTTCTATCAGCTGAATCAAATGCTTGTCCATAACTGAGGACTAAAGGGGTTTGGTGACTCGGGCACTTCGTAATTATTAATCTAAGGGAGAAAATTCGGTCGTCGCATCTCTTACCCCTTCCTAAAACCACACTGTTTCTTCTATTAAGACTTAATTTACAGTATCTCTAAGTCTAAAAAGTCATACTAGTTTACTTCCTACAGTAAATCATACTAGTTTACTTCCTACAGCAACCACGTTAATGTCTACATAATTACCATACTTTCTTTGGCCTCTATGATTAGACATTAGTGTACATTTTATCACACACTAAAAAAAAGGAAAGCAAAATTTCTTTTTACTATAAAAAGAGATATTAAAAAAACTATAAAAACAAAAAAACTTTGAAATAGCGCCTTTTTCACCTAAATCACCAAAAACTATAGCTTATTTTTGTCCTATCTGGCATAGTTAGAATTTTTAAGATTAAAAATTATATCTAAGGGTAATAATAGCACAAATTTTGACCTTATTAGCTATCAAATATGTCATGAATATCCCATGGTTTGAATCTTCGTCTAAAGTTTTTTAGTGAGTTTGGAGACTAAAGTGTTATATATATATATATATATAATATAAAAAATATATAAACATTCTGCATTCGCATATAGATTTGTAAGTCTAGAGGGAATATCAGAACAAGTTCACCGCAAGCTTAAGTTTTGCAGCCGTGCTTATATCCCCCTTATGTATACCTCTGAGTTAAATACCACCTATAATGGTGATTTTGTATATGCACCAGAGAATCTTCGTACTGCATTTTGTAGCTCTGCGTAGCTTCTTGTCCCCAAATCTAATTTGTATGCCTCAAGAAATGCCTTCTATGGCTCCGGGCATCCCTCTATCCCCTCAATTTAGATATCCAGCCACCAGTGTGTAAAGATGCCTCGTGTTTTAGCTCTTGATTTACTATATGGTCTGATGTTAAACTTGAAGCATATTTCTCTGACAACCAACATTTTTTTCAAAAGTATTTTTTATTTCATTTTGAAAAACGAGTTTCAAAACTAATCTTTTTCCTCATTTTGTTCAAGAGAGATAGCATAGGACAAGTGTAATCTTTGAGGAGATAAGTCTTTACCTTTAACTGATTCAGAATCATTTCTTCTAACCCTAAATTGAGAGAAATTTCTACTTATAGAAACGTCGAAGTAATCGCCTCAATTTCCTGGAGAATCGTGAGGTTTCTAACTTTCTAATCAGAAAGACTTAGCTGAATCCGTTGCTAAGATTAATACATGGCCTGTTAGGGAGTTCAATAGTTGACCAATCACAGATGAACTGTCAAAAAAAACCATAGAAACACTAACTAAAAGCTAATATTGCGTTAATTAAGAATAGAAGGGTAATATAGATTAAGTTAAACAAAATCATCAAACACTCATCAACATTAAGCAAAGACTATTTGGTTTAAACTTTTTACCTGATCAAATAACTAAACAAACAGCAATTAACACATAAAAAAGTCGATAATCTAATTCATCTTCAAACAGTTCGTGGTAACGAACTGTAGTAAGGAGCGACCCGGCTCAATAGTAACCAAAACTCTAAAAAATTGAATTTTGATATCAATAGCTACATCAAAAGAATCGCATTTTAATGCTGATTTTAAATATATAAGTTTCATCAAGTTTAGTTTTACCCATAAAAAGTTACGAGCCTGAGAAAATTTGCCTTATTTAAAAAAATAGGGGGAAACGAAAATGACACCATCAGATTCAGCGTATCAGAGAACTTTACTGTAGAAGTTTCAAGCTCCTATCTACAAAAATGTGGAATTTTGTATTTTTTGCCAGAAGACAAATCACGGGTGCGTGTTTATTTGTTGTTTTTTTTGTTTTTCTTTTCTTTTCCCCATGGGTTATCGTATTGACCAAGTGGTCCTAGAATGTCACAAGAGGGCTCATTCTAACGGAAATGAAAAGTTCTTGTGCCCTTTTTAAGCGACCAAGAAAATTCGAGGGCATCTAGGCCCCCTCCCACGCTCATTTGTTTCCCAAAGTCAACAGATCAAAATTTTGAGATAGCCATTTTGTTCAACATAGTCGAACACCATAATAACTATGTCTTTAGGGATGACTTACTCCCCCACAATCCCTGGGGGAGGGGTTGCAAGTTACAAACTTTGACCAGTGTTTACATATAGTAATGGTTATTGGGAAGTGTACAGACGTTTTTGGGGGGATTTTATTTTGTTTGGGGGTGGGGCTGAGGGGAGGGGGCTATGTTGGAGGATCTTTCCTTGGAGGAATCTGTCAAGGGGGAAGAAAAATTCAATGAAAAGGGCGCAGGATTTTCTAGCATTGCTATAAAAAAACAATGAAAAATAAATATGAAAACGTTTTTTCAAATGAAAGGAAGAAGTAGCATTGAAACTTAAAACGAACAGAGATTATTACGCATATGAGGGGTTCTAAAAATACTTTAGCATAAAGAGCGAGGTATTTAGGAGGAGATAAATACCTCGCTCTTTATGCTAAAGTATTTTTAGTAATTTCAACTATTTATTCTACGGCCTTTCTGATCCAGGGGTCATTCTTAAAGAATTGGGACAAAACTTACGATTTAGTGTAAAGAGCGAGGTATTAACGAGGGTACAAACCCCCTCGTATACATAATAAAAATATAAGATTATGAAAGTTTGTTACGTAGGTTAATTCTTAAGTTACGTATATTTTTTACTAATAAAAAATTCGTTAAAAATTAAAAGTTCTTGTTGCATTCTTAAGTAACCGAAAAATTGGAGGGCAACTAGACCTCCTTCTCCACCCCTTATTTCTCAAAATCGTCTGATCAAAACTAAGAGAAAGCCATTTAGCCAAAAAAAGAATTAATATACAAATTTCATTTTAATAATTTATGTGAGGAGAGCCAAAACCAAACATGCATTAATTCAAAAACGGCCAGAAATTAAATAAAAAAACTAATTTTTTTTAGCTGAAAGTAAGGAGCGACATTAAAACTTAAAACGAACAGAAATTACTCCGCATATGAAATGGGTTGTCCCCTCCGCAATCCCTCGCTCTTTACGCTAAAGTTTGACTCTTTGCCACAATTCTATTTTTTAAAACAATTAAAAGCTTTAGTGTAAAGAGCGAGGGATTGCGGAGGGGACAACCCATTTCATATACGGAGTAATTTCTGTTCGTTTTAAGTTTTAATGTCGCTCCTTACTTTCAGCTAAAAAAATTAGTTTTTTTTATTTGATTTATCGTTTGAAATTGAGGGTCTTTCTTTAATAAAACAGTTATTTAATTTTACCAATCGCAAAAAACAGTTTTATCAATCACACCAGCTCATTTAGAAGATATGATATATATTTTGTATCATCCACATTCGTAGCCTTTCGTTCAGTGGCACCAATTCGAAGAAAAAGGGGGAGTAAGTTGAATTTTCCCCATTTATATTTTTAACCCCCTCTCTGGATTTCAAAAAGATACTTTTTTTGTATTTTCATTAGGAAATACTTTTTTCTATTGAAAAAATTCTCACGCCTAAATTTTAAAATATATTTTGCTCCCCTCCCAACATTTTCTTGAGTTGGTACGATTACTTTTGGTAGCTTATTCATTTTCTTAGTCTTTTTTTTAACAAGTTATTTTTGCTGACCAAGCAGTTTAATTAATAAATAAAGCAGTTCTAAACTAATTTATTTGACAACGTTTACTGTTGTACCTAAATTAACTATAAACTACTTATTCTTCATTTAAATTGTATGGTTAATAAAACGACATTTTCGTAAAAATTAATGAGTTAAAAAAAAAACAGCCAAAAGTATTTGTAAGAGCTGCGTATTATCAAGGAGTATATATTTAATTATAAATTATAATATTTGAAGATTAGCCTTTAAAGTTTAAAGTTAATGTTTAGACCGCTTTTCAAACAGTTCGAGGTAAGGAACTGTAGTAAGGAGCGACCCGGCTCAATAGTAACCAGAACACTAAAAAAAAAGGAATAGATACCACTAGTTGCATCAAAATAATTCCATTTTAATAAGGATTTAAAATATATAAGTTTCATCACGTTTAATCTTACCCGTCATAAGTTACGAGCCTGAGAAAATATGCCTTATTTTCGAAAACAGGGGGACACAGCCCCTAAAAGTCATAGAATCCTAAGAAAAATCACACCATCAGATTCAGCGTATCAGAAAACCCTGATATAGAAGTTTCACGCTCCTATCTACGAATTAAATAAAAAAAACTAATTTTTTTAGCTGAAAGTAAGGAGCGACATTAAAACTTAAAACGAACAGAAATTACTCCGTATATGAAATGGGTTGTCCCCTCCGCAATCCCTCGCTCTTTACGCTAAAGCTTTTAATTGTTTTAAAAAGTAGAATTGTGCCAAAGAGTCAAACTTTAGCGTAAAGAGCGAGGGATTGCGGAGGGGACAACCAATTTCATATACGGAGTAATTTCTGTTCGTTTTAAGCTTTAATGTCGCTCCTTACTTTATGCTAAAAAAATTAGTTTTTTTTATTTAATTTCTGAACGTTTTTGAATTAATGCATGTTTGGTTTTGGCTCTCCGCACATAAATTATTAAAATGAAATTTGTATATTAATTCTTTTTTTGGCTAAATGGCTTTCTCTTAGTTTTGATCAGACGATTTTGAGAAATAAGGGGTGGAGAAGGAGGCCTAGTTGCCCTCCAATTTTTTGGTTGCTTAGTGGTCCAAAAAGGCCACTAGAACTTTTAATTTTTAACGAACGTTTTTATTAGTAAAAAATATACGTAACTTAAGAATTAACTTACGTAACAAATTTTCATAACCTTATGTTTTTATTATGTATACGACGGGGTTTGTACCCTCGTTAATACCTGACTCTTTACACTAAATCGTAAGTTTTGTCCCAATTCTTTAAGAATGACCCCTGAATCAGAAAGGCCGTAGAATAAATAGTTGAAATTACTAAAAATACTTTTGCATAAAGAGCAAGGTATTTATCTCCTCCTAAATACCTCGCTCTTTATGCTAAGGTATTTTTAGAACCCCTCATATGCGTAATAATCTCTGTTCGTTTTAAGTTTCAATGCTACTTCTTCCTTTCATTTGAAAAAAACGTTTTCATGTTTATTTTTCACTGTTTTCTTATAGTAATGCTAGAAAATCCTGCGCCCTTTTCATTGAATTTTTCTTCCCCCAAGACAGATTCCTCCAAGGAAAGATCCTCCAACCCTCCAACATAGCCCCCTCTCCTCAGCCCCACCCCCAAACAAAATAAAATCCCCCTGAAAACGTCTTTACACTTCCCAATAACCATTATTATATGTAAACACTGGTCAAAGTTTGTAACTTGCAGCCCTTCTCCCAGTGATTGTGGGGGAGTAAGTCATCCCCAAAGACACAGTTATTATGGTTTTTGACTATACTGAACAAAATGGCTATCTCAGAATTTTGATCTGTTGACTTTCGGAAAAAAATGAGCGTGGGAGGGGGCCTAGATGCCCTCCAATTTATTTGGTCACTTAAAAAGGGCACTAGAACTTTTCATTTCCGTTAGAATGAGCCCTCTTACGACATTCTAGGACCACTTGGTCGATACGATGACCCCTGGGGGAAAAAAAAGCAAAAAAACAAACAAATAAACACGCACCCGTGATTTGTCTTCTGGCAAAAAATACATAATTCCACATTTTTGTAGATAGGAGCTTGAAACTTCTACAGTAAGGTTCTCTGATACGCTGAATCTGATGGTGTCATTTTCGTTAAGATCCTACGACTTTTAAAGGGTGTTTCCCCCTATTTTCCTAAATAAGGCAAATTTTCTCAGGCTCGTAACTTTTGATGGGTAAGACTAAACTTGATGAAACTTATATATTTCAAATCAGCATTAAAATGCGATTCTTTTGATGTAGCTATTGATATCAAAATTTCATTTTTTAGAGTTTTAGTTACTATTGAGCCGGGTCGCTCCTTACTACAGTTCGTTACCACGAACTGTTTGAAATGTACAATTTTGTATTTATTGCCAGAAGACAAATCACGGATGCTTATTTATTTTCTTTTTCCAGGGGTGATCGTATAGACCCAGTGGTCCTAGATCGTCACAAGAGGGTTTATTCTAATGAAAATTAAAAGTTATAGTATCCTCTTTAAGTGACCAAGGATCGAGGGCACCTAGGCCCCCTCCCACGCATATTATTTACCCGAGGTCGCCGGGTCACAATTTTAAAATAGCCATTCTGTTCAGCTTAGTAAAAAAACTAATAACTATGTCTTCGGGGACTACTTAATCCCCCACATTCCCCGGGGGAGGGGCTCCATGTTACAAACTCTGATCATTGTTTTACATTTAGTAATGGTTATAATGAAGTGTAAAGACGCTTTCAGGGGGACTTTTTCACGCTTGGAGGGGGGAAGGTGGGCCGTAGGGAGGGTGTTACGTGGGAGGATCTTTCCATGGAAGAATTAATCATGAGGGGAGAAAATTTTCATGAATTTCTAGCATTATTAAAAAAAAAAACTATGAGAAAATAAATAATTTCTTTCAACTGGAAGTAATGAGCAGCATTAAAACTTAAAACGAACATAAAATATTACGTATATACGGGAGTTCGTCTCCTCCACAATACCATGCTCTTTACGCTAAAGTGTTTTTAGTAATTTCAACTATTTATTCTACGGCCTTTGTGATTCAGGGGTTATTCCCAAAGATTTAGGACAAAATTCCAGCTTTAGTGTAAAGAGCGAGGTATTGAAGAGGGGGTTAAACCCCCCAATTTACGTAATAAAAATGCAAAAATATAGAAGTTCGTTAGGTAAGTTATTTCGTAAGGTACGTATGTTTATTACTAACAAAAATGTTCGTAAAAGAAAAAAAAATAGTTGCATTTTTAAGTGTCCAAAACTTGGAGGGCAACTAGGCCTCCTCCTCCACCTCTTTTCTTATCAAAATCATCCGATGAAAACTATGAGAAAGCCATTTACCAAAAAAAAATAATATGCAAAGTTCGTTTAATTTAATCTTGTGGGGTAAACCAAAATCAAAACATGCTTTAATTAAAAATGTTCAGATGTTAAATAAAAAAAACAAGCTTTTTTAACTGCAAGTAAGGAGCCACATTAAAATTTAAAAGGAACGGAAATGGTTTCTTATGTGAAAGGGGTTGTCCCCTCCTCAACGCCTCGCTTTTTACGCTAAAGTTTTTTTTTATTGTTTTAAAAAGTAGAGCTGTGACAAAGAGTCAAACTGTAGCGTAAAGAGCGGTGCGTTGAGGAGGGGACAGCCCCTTTCGTATACGGAATAATTTCTGTTCGTTTTAAGTTTTAATTTCGCTCCTTATTTGCAATTATAAAACTTTTTTTTTTTTATTTAATCGCTCTTAAAGAGCAATCCTTTATTACTTTTAATTTTAGTTTTCTGTGTATAGTTTTTTCTATTCCATAGCTTAGTATTATATTTTCTCTTTTATTTTTGTTTTCTACGTTTATGTTTGTTGATCATCCTTGTGTTTTGCACACATCCTTCTATTTTATAATTAAGATCGATTGACCCTCAACAGTTCTAAGTAGGGAAACTCAGGAAAAACTGAGATGCATCGTTTATGTCCAGAGTGAGATTGTAGGGTCCCACGTCAGGAAGGCAGCATAAGAGCAATTTAAAGTATCTGAAATTATGCGTTACAGCAAAGAAGATAAATTAATTGACTGGACTAAAAAAAAATAGAATTTAAGTATCTCAATGTTGAATGAATGAATGAACTTTATTACCCGTAAAAGTATAAAAAACACAAAGTACGGAGTATTATAAATAAACAAAAACAAAAACGATAAACAGCGAAGAAAAAATATATCCAATGAAAATGCAAATCTTATGTAATTAAAAACCAAAACTTGAATATCAGCAACGGCAGTTTATTTAAAAAACAGAACAAGCAAATAGCTGAAATATATTCTATCTCAATCCTTTTGAACTTAATTTTCTAGGATATCCACAACTTTAATCTGTCAGTTAAGACTTTTTACTATAACAGGTGTGCTAATGTCCAGTTTTAAAATGAAACCTTCCTTTTAATCCACGCAATGGAGCAAAAATATACTTAAGTACTCATTTCAAATGAAAACGAAAAACAACAAAAACTTCATGAATTTTGAAACATAGTCTTCAGCAAAACTTCTTTGGGTATTTAAATTATATTTGAACGAATAACAAAAATATAAAAGTCCATCTTGAAATTACAAATTTTTTTCAACTGTATAAAGGGTGAAAATTTATTTAAATACTTATTGCAAAAGGACAAAAAATAAATAAAATTTTTAGCATATAATTAAATATAGATGGAACCAAGTACGAAAAATAAAAGAGTGAATAATTTTGAGATCTATATATTTAACACATGGGGGTAATCAGAGGAGGAACACCCTGTCCTAGCCCCCTCCACCGGAATTTTGAATTTTCTGAATCTTGAATATTGAATTTTTTCTTTTATTATCATCCCTCGTTCATAGTGCCATGTCACGCACTTCACCTTGATAGTGCACGTCCTCTTAAGGTAATGAAAGTGAAGAAACAGGAACCCCGTAAGCCATGGATAGCGAGTGAAATATTGGAAGAAAAAAAAAAAATCTAAGGATTGAGCCTTATTAAAGATATCTAGATGATAAAACCGATGGTTCGGATGAATTGTTCAAAATTCAGCCCAATTTAGTGAACAAATTACGTCGCAAAGCTATGGCTGAATATTATGACAGAAAATTTTCAAATAGTAAAGGAAATAAGAAAGAAACATGGAAAAAGATAAATAAAATGACCGGTGGGAATTCTGAAATTGGAAGGAATGAAGTACAACTTGAAGGGTTCGTCCCTGGGGATAAGTCTGGAATCGCAAATAAGTTGGGTATTTTCTTTTCTCTAATATTGGTATTACAGGATAGAATAGTGTAAAAAATAGATATCAACAGCTTCCAGAATACATTATATGTGATAATAGAGGCGTGAGTTTTGAATCAGCCTTTGATCCATGTAAAAGTTAATAACTTCTTAAAATTAATCAAATATCTGAAATCAAAATCTTCAGGAGTGGACGGCTTATCTCTTCGAGTGATTAAGGCAATAACGCATTACATTCTACCGTGTCAGCTTTTTATTATATACCTGTCACTTGAAAAGGGCATTTTCCCTGATCAGCTAAAAGTTGCGAAAGTGCTACCACTTCATAAAGATGGCCCTAAAAAGGAGATTGATTGGAGACCGATTTCGATCCTTCCGCTGTTTTTGAAAATATTAGAAAAAGTCTTTGATAAACGTCTATATAGTTTCCTACACGCTAATGGTTTTCTGAGTAAGACCCAATTAGGATTTCACAAAGGGTATCGATGACGAATGCTTTACAGGAACTTATTGAATGAATTTACAGTGGTATGAACAGAGGTGAAACACTTTTGTCTATATGTATAGGTATTCGCAAAGCATTCGATACCGTTGATTTTCAAACAGTACTAAGTCGGGTGGAGGCGTTGGGTGTCCGCAGAAAGTGCTTAAAGTGGTTTGAAAATTATCTCGAAGGGAGATCCCTTAAAGGATTGTTGAATGGTGTGTGCTCAGCAGCATTTCCAGTGACGTGCGGAGTACCACAAGGATCAGTGTTAGGTCCGCTGCTTTACCCCATCTATGTTGATCTTACGCGTCTCTATTTGAAAGATGGGTGTCTTATCTCGTTTTCTGATGATACCACTGTAACTGTGTTTTCCTCATGTGTGAAGGACCTGGTGAGAAAAGCGAATCTCGCGTTGGAAAGGCTGGGGATTTTCACTTCATTAAGTCTTTTGTGTGTAAATGTTCGCAAGACATTTTTAATGACGCTCTGCAGAGTGGGTACACCACTGGATTTGTCTGGCCAGATAACTTTATGCGTAATCTAGTTCAGCAAGTTGATCATCTCTGCTACCTTGGTTTTATTTTTATTGTCATCTGGCATAGAAATATTACATTGACGCAACTTCATCAAAAGTTACCCGTGGGGTGGGTATACTTCGACGTCTGCAGCTGTTTCTCCCTCAAAAATACTTCTTACTCTATATATTTCGTTGGTTTATCCATATATTTCCTACGGTTGCCAGCTATGGAGCAGTAACATGGAGCAGTTGAGAGGGAATTGAGCATTGAAGAGTTATTATTATTTCTTTTATATTTTTATTTATAAATGATTATTTTTAATTCAGTTACTTATTTATTAATCTGTTTTTTTCATATAAATAGGTAACGGTTGATTTATTTTTGGTTTATTCATAATAGTTTTCATTAAATAGCCGAGGTTTAAGTAATTAGCTGAGTTAATAGGTAAGTAATTACGTGGACTTTCACGCAACTGCAAACCCACACAGGTTTTTTCCAGCGGGAGTGTTGTTTAATTTATTTATTTGTTTGTGAGTTTGCAACAATAAACTCATATGAACTTATATATGAGCCTCTTCCCCCCCAAAAAGGTGCTAGCATAGTTGACTGCTTTTCTAAATTCTTATGTTATAGGTGATGCAATAATTTTATAAGTTTTTTGATAGTTTATATTTTAAATACCGCATTTATTTATTTTCATTGTTGGAAAATCATATTAGCAAGGATATATTTGCTTTTAAATCTATACTATCGAAGCAGAATGTACAAATATAAACACAATAATCTATTCCAAGAGGTGTGACGGGGAAACACATGGAAGGATAATTATTGAATGTTTCTAAGGAACTATGAGAAGAAAGGACAATTAGTAGCTCACTAATTAGTCTTGGTGATCCAGATGACAAACTAAAGACAGATCCAGCAATGTTCCTCATAGTTAAGGGTGATTTTATGAGCTTCCTTTATTAGCTATTAACTGGAATAGCTATGATAACAATGGCAAAATTGATATATAAACAGTAAAAGTCGTAATGTTTCGACCTCGGCCGTCCAATTTAAAAACATTTTGTATGTGTTTTTGATGCTTTTTCCCGTCCTGTGGTGGCGCAGTAGATTTGACCTTAGCTTGGTAACACTGGACCCAGAGATCGAATCACGCTGCAGGAATACATTGCAGGGCCGACGCAGGGACATTAGTAGTCAAGAAGCGTCGTTAATTCTTAAATAGATAAATAAATAAATAAATGATGCTTTTCCCATAAATCAACAAGTGCGAAGATATTTTTCATGTAGTTTCAGGGAACTGTAAACTTCCTTTAATTGACTATAGAGGCGAGAGAAATTATATTAAGCTACCCCAGACGAATGAATTTATCGTGGCTGGCATGTACATGATCTCTTTGATACGAAAGTCAAAGCATACTTTGATGGGTTTTTTTTATGGTCCTTCGAGCATAAGCTGAAGGATAGCAGTAAATTTAATGGGAGGGAGGAAAAGGGGTCTAAATTGCAAAAAAACAGTAAATTCAGGATAATTCTTTTAATTCAATCAAAGTGGTGGAGCAGGATTCCCCCTAATCCTCTTTCTCCATGTAGGAAAAAATATGAATGAATGCAATCTTACTTTCACAAAAGATTCAAAGTTGGATTCTCAGGGTCAGGTTTAAAGTGCACTAAAAAAGAAAAAATATCTTCACGAATGCCATAAAGCTGCTCATCAATATTCGTCAGAAGGAAATCATTAACTAGAAATGGACAGCGAATCCAGGCTGCTAGTGTAAAGTCTTTTTGACTTAAAGATTTTAGAGAAGTATTCAAATTACATTGATTACGCTTTTAAGTGGCATTGATGCCACATGGCCTACATTGAATTGCATTTCCTTTGTTGATCAAACAGTTCGTGGTAACGAACTGTAGTGAGGAGCGACCCGGCTCAATAGTAACCAAAACTCTAAAAAAATGAATTTTGATATCAATAGCTACATCAAAAGAATCGCATTTTAATGTTGATTTTAAATATATAAGTTTCATCAAGTTTAGTCTTACCCATCAAAAGTTACGAGCCTGAGAAAATTTGCCTTATTTAGGAAAATAGGGGGAAACACCCCCTAAAAGTCATCATCAGATTCAGCGTATCAGAGACCCCTACTGTAGAAGTTTCAAGCTCCTATCTACAAAAATGTGGAATTTTGTATTTTTTGCCAGAAGACAAATCACGGGTGCGTGTTTATTTGTTTGTTTTTTTTTTTCCAGGGGTAATCGTATCGACCAGGTGGTCCTAGAATGTCGCAAGAGGGCTCATTCTAACGTAAATGAAAAGTTCTAGTGCCTTTTTTAAGTGACCAAAAAATTGGAGGGCATCTAGGCCCCCTCCCACGCTCATTTTTTCCCAAAGTCAACGGATCAAAATTTTGAGATAGCCATTTTGTTCAGCATAGTCGAAAACCATAATAACTATGTCTTTGGGGATGACTTACTCTCCCACAATCCCTGGGGGAGGGGCTGCAAGTTACAAACTTTGACCAGTGTTTACATATAGTAATGGTTATTGGGAAGTGTACAGACGTTTTCAAGGGGATTTTATTTTGTTTGGGGGTGGGGCTGAGGAGAGGGGGCTATGTTGGAGGATCTTTCCTTAGAGGAATCTGTCTTGGGGGAAGAAAATTCAATGAAACGGGTGCAGGATTCTCTAGCATTACTATAAGAAAACAATGAAAAATAAACATGAAAACGTTTTTTCAAAGGAAAGGAAGAAGTAGCATTGAAACTTAAAACGAACAGAGATTATTACGCATATGAGGGGTTCTAAAAATACTTTAGCATAAAGAGTGAGGTATTTAGGAGGAGATAAATACCTTGCTCTTTATGCTAAAGTATTTTTAGTAATTTCAACTATTTATTCTAAGGCCTTTCTGATTCAGGGGTCATTCTTAAGGAATTGGGACAAAACTTACGATTTAGTGTAAAGAGCGAGGTATTAATGAGGGTACAAATCCCCTCGTATGCATAATAAAAATATAAGGTTATGAAAGTTTGTTACGTAAGTTAATTCTTAAGTTACGTATATTTTTTACTAATAAAAACGTTCATTAAAAATTAAAAGTTCTAGTTGCCTTTTTAAGTAACCGAAAAATTGGAGGGCAACTAGGCCTCCTTCTCCACCCCTTATTTCTCAAAATCGTCTGATCAAAACTAAGAGAAAGTCATTTAGCAAAAAAAAAAGAATTAATATACAAATTTCATTTTAATAATTTATGTGCGGAGAGCCAAAACCAAACATGCATTAATTCAAAAACGTTCAGAAATTAAATAAAAAAAACAAATTTTTTTTAGCTGAAAGTAAGGAGCGACATTAAAACTTAAAGCGAACAGAAATTACTCCGTATATGAAATGGGTTGTCCCCTCCGCAATCCCTCGCTGTTTACGCTAAAGTTTGACTCTTTGCCACAATTCTACTTTTTTAAAACAATTAAAAGCTTCAGCGTAAAGAGCGAGGGAGTGCGGAGGGGACAACCCATTTAATATACGAAGTAATTTCTGTTCGTTTTAAGTTTTAATGTCGCTCCATACTTTCAGCTAAAAAAAATTTTTTTTTTTTTATTTAATTTGGACAAAGGAAACGCAGTCAATCTTGAAATAACCTGCTTTTTCAGTTGATATTTGACTAGCCGGCCTTATAAGCTAGCATCGCTTTTTAGTGGATATTTGGAGCTGGTAGCTACCTACCATTAGGGCACGCTCGTATCAAAATGCCCCTATAGCCACCTTGAAAGATCTAAAAGATTAACAGACAAGTCATGACAAAATTCCAATGGGAAGAAAACGGACCTAAGGCGAGTCGAGCTCAGAAAGCAAAAATAGACCTTGTATATTTCCCCGTATAATGCAGACATTCTCGGCGAGAATGAACAAGACAAACAAATCTTAGGACGACAAGAAACTAAGAACAATGCGAACCTAAAAGGAGTGAAACGAAACAAGAACCTTTCTATTACTCTTTTGTTTTTTCATACACCCTGAGCAGGACATGTCTCCGGGTAATTTTGAAAACAATTTGTAATATTTAATGCGATGTCACCTCACTACGAGTAGACCTTCTGGGCTGGCGGCCAAAAAGGGAAGATTAGCCTTAAGAACTTGTTTGTAAATGTGTTTTATTCGATTTGAATGAATTGTCTGTTTTCATATCGCTTGATGTAACAGTCTTGGAACTAACGTCGTGGTAGGAACTAAGTAATATTTAAGAATAATAAAATGAAGCTGATAAAACCACCGATTATCTGAACGCCTCTGTCAGATTTCAACTTTGTCTTAGCTAATCTTAGCCAAATATTGAACCAGTTACTTTATTTTCAGTAACGAGTATAATTGAAGCATTTCACAAAATAAGTTCTAAATTGATAAATAATTTGTCATTAAGCTTCGGTCCATTCTACCGTGTTAATTGCATATTTTTTTCTACACAAATTGCGCAATTTTTCCCATTTAGTTTCGAACTTTGATTTGTGCAAGACGTTCGTATTTAATTTATTATCAAATCTGTATCCAGCGGTATAGGAGGTTTACCCCCCCCCCCCCGGAAATTTTTGTATTATGTGTGTATTATATTGTCCTTGTGTGTGTGTGTGTGTTTTTTTTTTTTTTTTTTTTTTTTTTTTTTTTTTTTTTTTTTTTTTTTTTTTTTTTTTGATTCGCTGCACTTTTGAGGAAAAGGGCAAAAGTTAATACTATTTAACATTAATGTTACAATTATTATTATCGTAGTTGTTTATATTATTATTACAAAATTCTAACTCCAAGAAGTTATATTTCAACCAAAAAAATTATTGTTCAGATCTGCAGAAGGTAATGAAAGATCCACAGGGAAAAATCATCTAGAGAGTACCTGAACAGCCCTTCCTCCTCTGCAGAATATGTTTGAGCTACTTTTTGTCGATGAGTTAAAGGAGGAATGTAGCGTTTGGCCATACCGGTTTGGTTTTCAGAATAAAATAGGGTACTTTGATACCCCTAGTGTTGTAGCTAATATCCCAAGAGAGGTAGAACTAGCCTAGGAAAGTCTCGTTCTAGCAGCACACAATGCTAGGCGTGCATTTGACTCATTGGTACACGGAGCCATGCTCTTTCATACGGCAAAAAGAGGTACTCTTCCCTCTATTATTCCATTTTTTCCTCAAGATCACCGGATCAAATTTTTGAGATAGCCATTTTGTTCAACATAGTCGAAAATCTTAATCCTCAACAGTCCCCAGGGGAGGGCTGCAAGTTATGAACTTTGCCCATTGTTTACATATAGTATTGGTTATTGAAAAGTATACATACGTTTTCAGGGGGATTTTTCGGGTTGAGGTGAGGGGGGTGGGGTCGGGAAATAGGGTTACGCGGGAGGATCTTTTGAAAGAGGAATTTTTCGTGGGGGAAGTGGATTTCAATGAATGCTGGGTTTCCCAGCATTATTCAAAAACCACAAGAAATTAGATATAAAAAAAGTTCTTTCAACTGAAAGTAAGGAGCAACATTAAAACTTAAAACGAACATAAATTATTACGTAGACGAGGGGATTCCTCTCCTCGTCAATACCTTGCTCTTTACGCTAAATTATTTTCAGTAATTTCAAAAGAGCTATTTATTCTAATTAAACAAAATTCCAAATTTAGCGTAAAGGACGAGGCATTGACGAGGGGGAGAACCCTCTCAAATCACGTATGTGACGGAGTTCTTCCCCTCATCAATACCTCGCTCTTTACGCTAAAGTTCGGATTTTGTTAAATAATGGCCGATATAAACAATAATTTGCTTGTGTTATTTTTCGGTCAATCTTAGCATTTAATCTTATCTTAAACAGCTTCTTAACTATAATCTTATGTGATAATAAACCAAAGATATTGTGTGTATAAAAAAACAGGATTTTTTCCAACTGAAAGTAAGGAACAACATTAAAATCTTCATTTAGTTATTTAGAATCTCTAAACTCGAGACTTTCTTTTTCATAAAATAGTTTCGACCTCTTTGGCCGTTCTCTTACTATGTCTTACAAAATTAGTTCCACAAATATCACTAATTTTAGTTACGTAGGAGAATCTTCCCATCGAGAAATTTCTCTTGGGGGAAGGAAATTTTCCCTTGAGGAGGAGCTGGATTTCCCAACATTATTTAAAAAACGATCAGCAATTAAATAAAAAAACAAGCTTTTTTGCTAAAAGTAAGAATCAACATTAAAATTTAAAACAAAAAGAAAATATAACGTATATGAGGGGTACCTCTCCGCAATAACTCGATCTTACGTTAAAGTTTCTTTTTTAACTTTTAAGAGAGGTTATTATTCGAATCAAACTGCCTTTGTAATTCATGAGTCACTGTTAAATAACTGGATCAAAAAGTAAACTTAGGTTATTATAAGGCTATTATTAGTGTAAAAAAAGTAAAATTAATATACAAATTTCTTTTTAAGTATTTATATACGGTGAGCCATATTCAAAACCTGCATTAATTTAAAACGTCTAAAAATTAAATAAAAAAAAGAATTTTTTTAACTGAAAGCAAGGAGCGACATTAAAACTTAAAACGAACAGAAATTTTTCCATATATGGAAGGGGATGTCCCCTCCTCAACACCCCGCTCTTTGCGCTAAGGTTGGGCTCTTTCTCACAAGTCTACTTTTTAAAACAATAAAAACTTCAGTGTAAAGAGCGGGCCGTTAAGGAGGGGATGGCCCCTTTCATATATAGAATAATTTCTGTTGGTTTTAAGCTTTGATGTCACTTCTTACTTTCAGTTTGAAAAAACTTGTTTTTAATTAATTCTCACTAGAGACGGTATAATTGTCTACTAAGTATGAATGTAATTGAATGCATCGATGCCGTTTGTTCCACCACTTTACGGACTCCCACATTCTCTCTACGTTTTGGGTAGAGGCGCCGGCTTTTGGGTCGACAAGATAATTTTGTGGTTCACGTTCAAGTAAATGAAACCAGCTGGTTCCAGATCAGTTGTGTTGTAGCCCTTTCAACAATCTGAAATAATTCTTGATCCTTGCTCTATGTGAAGCTTAATTTGTTGGAGTAAGGTTTCTGCTCCTCGATCGGGGACATCCACTAAAAACTTTTCACCGGTTTCCTGGCACATTCACCAAATATGCACTGTTACGGTAAAATTCCTGCTGCAATATTTTTTCTTTTCAAGGAGGCACACTCGTGCCTCTTTAAAGAGGCGAACCACGACAATGTTAAGCGATCTTTGGTTCCAGTGGTCGCAGAGGGATGGGGAGGGATGCATTTCGTATCCCGAGCTCCAACTAAGAAACCTGCCAAATTTCATCCCCCTCCGACTTTTCCTTCATGGGGAAAATCTGGCCGAAAGTTTCGACCCGTCAACCCCAGCCCCCCTTTAACGTTGTCCGATCGGGCTGAAATTCACAAGTTAAGGTCCCCTAGGGCTCAGGAGCTTATCCGCGAAATTTCAGCTCGATCCGATAACCCCTTCCCCATTTCCCAGAAACCACGGATAGCCACTTAATGTTCATTTTCTTTTTTTTCTGAGATGCCTACAGGTTACAGCCGACATCGGATCTGGATGTACGAAGACTCTTTCGACGTGGAATTCTCCAAGTAATTTTCCTGGAAAGTTTCGTCGGAAAATCTTAACCCCCCGATTTTCTAGCTTAGAAAAACCCGTTTCCCCATTGAAGGTAAAATTTTCTCTTGTAATAACATCACTTGTTTGAAAAATTCTTGCACTAACAGCAGCTTGGCGCAGCGGAAGTGTGCTGGGCCCATAACCCAGAGGTCGGTGGATCGAAGCCGCTAGCTGCTAATTTTTTAAAATTTGTAAAATTAGGTAATTTTGTCAGTTTGAATTTATTGATACAGAAAGGGAGAAAATAAACATGGAAACATGTGAATTAGAATTACATACTGGAATGTTCACAAGAATTTATACTGAAGCGGGGGTAAGGCTTGATGGAAGCAAGTTAAAAGAACCATTTAAATTGATTTCATAATTGAAGCCGTTGGTGAAATTTTCTATTGTAATAACTTGTTTGATAACAAGCATAACAGCAGCTTGGCGCAGCGGAAGCGCGCTGGGCCCATAAACCGGAGGCGGGTGGGTAAAAACCACTAGCTGCTAAATTTTTAATTAAGCTGCTAAACTATTAAAATTATCAAAATTAGATAATTTTGTCAGTTTGAATTTATTGATACAGAAAGCGAGAAAATAAACATGGAAAATTATTATTAAATTACATCCACCATGGATTGTAGAAAAACGTACAGAAATAATATGAAAAAAACTTCGTTTTCTTAAAGAGTTAAAGAGGCTGCGTCCCAAAGTCGAACCTTAAAACGTACAGGAATTGGGAGAGGCAGTAGGGGGGCTGCCGCCCCCAAACCCCCCGCTTTTAAAGACTCTTTTGTACAGGTTTTTGTTGTGGGGTGCCCCGCTCTTGGCTTCGGAAAGGCCCTCTTTTAATTAACAAAAAATTGAAATGAATGAATAATGGAATAACTTCGAAAAATGTTAAACACAAGAGGACAGGAGAACCATTGCGCCGAAACTAGTAATTAGTAACAATGAAGTCCCCCCACAACAAAAAACCTGTACAAAAGAGTCATTAAAAGCGGGGGGTTTGGGGGGCGGTAGCCCCCCAACTGCCTCTCCTAATTCCTGTGCGTTTTAAGGTTCGACTTTGGGACGCAGCCTCTTTAACTCTTTAAGAAAACGAAGTTTTTTTCATATTATTGTAAACAAGGACTCATTCATTTCCACTCTATGACTAATTCCTCCAATTTTTCCACAGTTTTCCTGGTGCACAGAAAACACGCACACTTCTCATTAATATGAACATCCATGGTGAGACACAATATTCTATCACTAGTCAAAGCAAGCTAACCCGTGTCACGTTGATAATGAACTAATGTGAACCAGGTTTATAATCGCGTTAATAAAGAACTTTTATTTGTCTTTGAGACGGTCAGCCGACGCCGAAGCTCTCAATTTAATAATTCACAAATGACCTTCACAATTTTACTAATAAAGTATCCAATTTTCGTCAAATTTTATTTTCACAGAGCTTCACCCTGTCCCCTCCGCAATCCCTCGCTCTTTACGCTAAAGTTTGACTCTTTGCAACAATTCTACTTTTTAAAACAATTAAAAGCTTTAGCGTAAAGACCGAGGGATTGCGGAGGGGACAACCCATTTTATATACGGAGTAATTTCTGTTCGTTTTAAGTTTTAATGTCGCTCCTTACTTTCAGCTAAAAAAATTAGTTTTTTTTATTTAATATATAATAGGAATTAGCTAAAAGTATAATTCACATGGCGATTCATTATAATGTCCGTTTCATGTTTCGGTTTTATATATTGCTTGAATATATATATATGATTTATTGGTATGAACCAATTATAATTGACTTTGTTGTTTCATGTCTAAAATTTCGTTTGATTTACTCTTGAAATTAATTTTGTCTTATAATAATAGCGTCCCTTTTGAGATTAAATAAAAAAAAACAAGTTTTTTCAACTGAAAGTAAGGAGCGACATTAAAACTTAAAACGAACAGAAATTACTTCGTACATGAAAGGGGCTGCTTCCTCATTAACGCCCCGCTCTTTACGCTAAAGTTTGACTCTTTCTCTCAACTCTTCTTTTTAAAACAGTAAAAAACTTTAGCGTAAAGAGCGGGGTGTTAATGAGGAAGCAGCCCCTTTCATATACGAAGTAATTTCTGTTCGTTTTAAGTTTTGATGTCGCTCCTTACTTTTAAATGAAAAAACTTTTTTTTTTTATTTAATTTCTGAACGTTTTTGAATCAATGCATGTTTTGATTTTGGCTCTCCGCAGAGGAATAATTCTAACGAAATTTGCATATTAAATTTTTTTTTGGCTAAATGGCTTTCTCATAATTTTTGATCGAATGATTTTGGGGAAAAAACAGCGGGGAGGAAGCCTAGTTGCCCTCCAATTGTTTGGTTAATTAAAAAGGCAACTAGAACTTTTAATTTTTTACGAATCTTTTTATTAGTAACAGATATACGTAACTTATAAATTAGCTTACGTAAAGATTTTTTATTCTCATGTTTTTATTACACATATGAGAGGGTTCGCCCCCTCTTCAGTACCTCTCTCTTTACACTAAATCTTAAATTTTGTCCCAATTCATTAAGAATGACCCCTGAATCACAAAAGCCGTAGAATAAATAGTTGAAATTACTAAAAATACTTTAGCGTAAAGAGCGAGGCATTAGGAGGGCGTGAGCCCCTCATATGGGTAGTAATTTCTGTTTGTTTTAAGTTTTAATGCTACTCCTTATTTCCAGCTGAAAAAAACTTTTTCATATTTATTTTTTCATTGTTTTTTTTTTAAATAATGCTAGTAAATCCTGCGATCCCTTCATGGAAATTTTCTTCCCCCATGACAAAATCCTCGATGGAGAGTTCCCCCAGTATATCCCCCTATTCTCAACCCCTCCCCCCAACCAAAAAATCCTCCTGAAAACGCCTGTACACTTCCCAATAACCATTACTATATGTAAGCACTAGTCAAAGTTTGTAACTTGTAGCCCCTCCCACGGGGACTGTGGAGGAGTAATTCGTCTCCAAAGACATAGTTATAAGGTTTTTTGACTACGTTATATAAAATGGCTATCTCAGAATTTTGATCCGTTGACTTTGGGAAAATAATTAGCGTGGGAGGGGGCCTAGGTGCCCTCCAATTTTTTCGGTCACTTAAACAGGGCACTGGAACTTTTAATTTCCGTTAGAATGAGCCCTCTCGCAACATTCTAGGACAAATGGGTCGATACGATCAACCCTAGGGAAAAAACAAATAAACCCGCATCCGTGATCTGCCTTCTGGCAAAAAATACAAAATTCCACATTTTTGTAGATAGGAGCTTGAAACTTCTACAGTAGGGTTCTCTAATACGCTGAATCTGATGGTATAATTTTCGTTAACATTCTATGACTTTTAGGGGGTGTTTCGCCCTATTTTCTAAAATAACGCAAATTTTCTCAGGCTCGTAACTTTTGATGCATAGGACTAAACTTGATGAAACTTATATGTTTAAAATTATCATTAAAATGCGATTCTTTTGATGTAGCTATTGGTATCAAAATTCCATTTTTTACAGTTTTGGTTTCTATTGAGCCGGGTCGCTCCTTACTACAGTTCGTTACCACGAACTGCTTGATAAAAAAGAACAAAACAAGTTTTTTCAACTGAAAGTGAGGAGCAGCATTAATACTTAATACAAAAAGAAATAATTACGCATATAAAGGGGGTTAACCCCTCCTCAACACCTCGCTCTTTACGCTAAAGTTTTTTAGTACTTAAAAAAAGCGTCTTATTGTTCCAATTAGACGGCCCTTGAGTTTCAGGAGTCATTCTTAAAGAATTCGGACACAATTCAAACCTTGGCATTAGGAGCGAGGTGTTGAGGATCGGGCAACCCCCTTAATATACTTATTAATTTCTATTCGTTTTAAGTTTAATGTTGCTAATACTTTCGGTTGAAGAATCTTTTTTTATTTAATTTCTGAGTGTCGTTTAAATAGTGCCAGAGAATCTGGCCCCACCTCCACGATGAAATCCTCTCCCCACGGAAATATCCTCTAGGCAATTCCCCTGTGGAAAAAAACCTCAACAGAGAACTTGTCCCCTCCCCCGAAAATGTAGGCATGCATCATAATAATAAATACTATGCGTAAATAATGGGCAAATTTTTAAACTTAAATACCTTTCTTATGGGGCTGTGGGGGGGGTATGTTATTTCATTTCACCCAAAGGCATAGCTATTAGGCCTTTCAACTATGATGAGCAAAATGACTATCTCAAAATTTTGATCCGACGATTTTGGGAAAAAAGAGGCAGGGAAGGGAGACTAGTTGCCCTTCCATTTTTTGGTCACTTAAGAAAGAAACTAAAACTTTTAATTTCCGTTTGAATGAGCCCTCTTACAATATTATAGGACTACTGGGTTGATTCAATCACCCCAGGGGAAAACAAACAAACAATCACAAAACAAAGAAATAAACACGCATCCGCGATCTTTCGTATGGCAAAAAATACAAAATTCCACATTTTTACAGATAGGATCTTGAAACCTCTACTGTAGGCTTTTTCATACACAGAATCTGATGTTGTGATTTTCAATAAGATCACTTGACTTTTAAGGGGTGTTTTCCCCTTTTTCTGAAAAATCAGGAAAATTTTCTCAGGCTCGTAACCTTTGATGGACAAAGCTAAACTTAATGAAATGTATGCATTTAAAATCAGCATAAAATATCAATTCTTTTAATATATCTATTGGTATCAAAATTCAGTTTTTAGAGTTTTGGTTACTATTGAGCCGGGTCGCTCCTTGCTTACAGTTAATTACCACGAACTGTTTGATAATCCGGAGTTGAAAAGGCTATTTTAACTGGTGATCTTTTCTTTCGAGACCTCTTACAAAGCAAATAAGTCAATGACCATAAAAGACTTAGTTTCAGTAAGGAACCTCTCCCTTTCCGGGATGTTGACTGCCCCAAGTATTTTGTTTCTATAAATATTGGAACTTCCCATATTTAGCAACGCTTCGGAAGTCTCTTTTTTAGACTATTTTATCGTCAATTTTCCTGCTATATATCTGAAACGTAGTTTAAATTTCAGTTTTCAAGCTATTAAGTTTTATTGATGGCAATAATCCTGAGAATTGAAAACTTTATGTTCTGTAACTCAAGGATATTGAGATGAGTTTAAAGGCTGATTGAGTGTATTCTAGGTAATAAATTCAAATATATATTGGTAATCAAAAGATGATGATGTTTATTAAAGACGCCAAATTTATTCTTATGTTCAGTTGAGATCTCTCAAGGGCATATACAGAATTTTGTTCTAAAATTGGTCTGATTTTGTGAAATAAGATTCTAGGTAAAAATTTCAGGTGGAGGAGGAAATACTGTGCGTCTTGCGATACAAAACCCCAAAAAAAATTCATATCAGAAAATGAACCTTGAAATTAGGCAAAGTTTGTCTTAAGAAACCCCTTCAGATTCTCCCTCCTTCCCTCACCCTTACCGTCCAAACTCTAGGGCAGACTCTTGCTCTTGATCTTCATCTAAAAAATAACAAAAATATTGTATCTGAGGTAGGGGGGGAGAGATAAGTGGAATTTGGCTATAAAGCATTTGTTCAAAGTGAATGATCAGTGCATGTATTACAAAATGATAATTTGAAATTTGTTATGTGTTCTCAGAGATCCAGCCTGCTAAAAAATAAGAAGTCTAGAACGTTGTTGATAGGTTGAAAAAGGCTGCACTCTCAGACTAGCAAAGAATGCATGATTATACTTTAGAAAATGACAAACAATATGACATCATATATTTCAACAAAAGATCCCCCATGAGTCATAGCCTAGGAAGCTGAACAAAACATGAAAAGAAACCGACAAAGCAATAACTTCATCTCCAG
This sequence comes from Artemia franciscana, assembly GCF_032884065.1. NCBI lineage: Eukaryota > Metazoa > Arthropoda > Branchiopoda > Anostraca > Artemiidae > Artemia > Artemia franciscana. The sequence continues at coordinate 12,637,015 of NC_088882.1, forward strand.
TATACATATACCTATCCTTTCAAACTCATCATCCCGTACTTCGCCCTTTGCCCCAGTTCTCCTTGACCTCCGCATATATACACTCACAACTCATATACTCAAACCCCGCAACTCACATATTTGTGAGTTGCTGCGGTCGAATAACAGAAAATACAATTTTAGATGAACCAAGCATACACAAAGAACTTTGGAAAAGAAATATAATGTTCACAATTTTTCTGTGGAATTCAACGTTACCAGCGTATGAACAAAACAGAAATTCAGGCATAGTAGGCCGACATTCGAAAAGTCAGGAATTCGAACAATTTCTTAATATTAAATACACAACTCATTTTTTTTTTGCAAATCGTCCTTGTTTTTCTTTTTTTGTACTAATAAACGATGGATAGATTATTCAACTGATTACTTGTCTATTTGCATTGTGTTTACCATGTAGTGAAACGTCTTTTATTATAAGTGACTGCTGTTTGTGATTGTTCATGAGTAGTGGAATATTCCTGAAAGGGTACACTAACTCAGCACGGAGCCTTTTGTGAGGCCAGGAATGTGAAAAATTAATTTTTTTTTTGCTTTTTTTGTCTATTTTGACTGTAAATTGGTTGATTGAGTGATTGGCTACTTGAGATCTTAGGTTTTACCTTGAAATTAACTTTAATAGCTTTCAGACATAATTCCTTCTTTTTTAAATATTTTAACCCAACATTTAAATTAATTTCTAAGAGTTTGCCAAAATTTTACCAAAATTGGCTAATTTCATGTCCTTTCAGAAGGCCTCAGTGTGCAGCTGAATACTTCGCACACCCCTCACGCTGATCCTCCTTAGAATAATGTGTGTCAAACTGGGGTCTCTTTCCACTTTCTAAAACGGTAAGCACTGACACCTTCTTGATCTGATATTTCCTATTGTTGGAATACAGTAAATTCAACACAAAATTCGTTCTTCATACATCACTTTTGTGAAACTACTAATTGCCCTTTCACTCCCAACTGAGTGCGTAGCTAAAATTTGAGACTACGGCCTTAGAAGATTAATGCCATTGAATTACATTCAGTAAATCTATTTCAGCAACAATAATAAATGTTAATATCGACAGTATAGTCCTGGCATTGCATGGAAACTGATAGGAGTTGGGTCTTTTGCTATGTAAGGTGGGAAGATAGGGGAAAAACTAGCTTATCTTAGTGGCAGCATCTGGCAACTTCTATAAAAACTAGAAAGTTAAAAAGAGAATTTACTACAGAATTTTGCATTTTTTGCATTTTAGATCTGAGGTAGAGAGGCCCCCTAGCCTCTTACCTTGATTAAATTAAAAATAACAAGTTTCTCAACTGAAAGTAAGGAGCAACATCAAAACTTAAAACGAACAGGATTATTACGCATATGAGGGGGTTCAACCCCTCGTTAATACCTCGCTCTTTGCAATAAAGTTCAAATTTTGTCCCAATTTTTTTAGAATGACCCCTGAATCACAAAGGCTAATAAATTAGAATAAATAGCTGTTTTGAAAGTACTAAAAAAATTAGTGTAAAGATTGAGGTATTAATGAGGGGGCGATCTCCCTCATATACGTAATAATTTCTGTTTGTTTTAAGTTTTGATGCTGCCATTCAGTTGAAAAAACTTGTTTTTTCTTTAATTTCTGATCTTTTTGATGATGCTGGGAAATCTGGCACCTCCTTCATGGAAAATATTCTTCCCCTATAAAAAACTTCCTCTATGGAAAGATCCTCCCACTTAACCTACTCCCCCGCCCCATCCCCCACCAGTAAAAAAACCCCTGGAAACATCTGTATACTTCCCAATAAGCAATGCTATATATAATGGGCAAAGTTCATAACTTGCAACCCTTCCCCCGGGATCCGTGGGGAATTAAATCATCCTCAAAAACATAGTTATTAAATTTTTTGACTATGCTGAACAAAATAGTTATCTCAAAATTTTATCCGGTGACTTCTGGGAAAAATGGGCATGGAAAAAAAGCGCACTAGAACTTTTAATTTCCATTCGAATGAGCCATCTCACGATATTAGGACCACTGGGTCAATATGATCACCTCTGGAAAAAAAACAAACAAACAAATAAACAGGCATCGCTGATCTCTCTTCTGGCAAAAAAATAGAAAATTCTACATTTTCGCAGATAGGAGCTTGAAACCTCTAGGGTTCTCTGATACGCTGAATCTGATGGTGTGGTTTTCATTAAGATTCTATAGCCTTTAGGGGATGCTTCCCCATTTGTTTAAATTAAAAAAAAAATTTCTTAGGCTCGCAGCTTTTGATGGGTAAGACCAAACTTGATGAAACTTATATTTGATAAAAATCCAATTTTTCTATGTATCCATTGGTATCAAAATTCCTGTTTTAGAGTTTCCGTTACTATTGAGCCGGGTCGCTCCTTACTTACAGTTCGATACCACTAACTGTTTGATCTTTAACTTATCATAACTGATCAATAATATCAACAACGTTGTGACACCGTCATCATTATCTCACTAAAAATTATTCTGACTGAGAAAAAAATACCATTCGCTACCTACTTCAAACGGCTTCGTTAAAAGACTTTTAGTCTAGTTGGCTTTTAAACAAATGCTGAGCTGCCAAGAAATTTTCGTAGGCTAATAAGATTATATTTTTTAATTTTGAGAAAAATATTCCACAAAAGAAAAGGTTTCTTCAACTCAATATTCAGAGTAATTGCGAAGCCTTAAATCCCATTTCTTAATTTATTAAATAGCTAGTACTACTAATTCTAGTGAATGGTAAAATGAAGTTCAACTTAGGCTATATGAACGGTAGATAGCTGATGTGATAAATCACTGAATACATAGTTTATGCTTGTTTAGTACTTTGCTGACTTTCGTAAGCTATCTCTTTACCAAAATGAAGACTCACCTCTCCCCTTAATAAACTAAAAAATAGATAAAATTTGAAATGATGGTTAGAAAGAAAGTTACCGTCCATGAGTAGTCCGACTATCTATTTTAATTTCTTTTTTTTTGTAATTTAACTTCACAGTGAAGATACTATCGTACACGGTCGTTTATTGGTAGCTGAATATTGCAGTTAGACTCGTCAAGTTGGATCAGTTCAATTCTTGATATTTTACCATTGCTATATTAAGGCCGTTTTTTTAAGGGTATCCATTTGAAATCAGCGCGAAAACATAATATTTTCCACCCTGATGCTTACTCCAACTATAACAGTTTTTAGCTTAGCTTTCTAAGACAAGAATGTTCCTTTTTACTAGTAGGTCGCTATCGTGACTAGCGTAAAGCACCGATCTTGAAGGCATTAACATAAATAAAAATGTTTTCACAAATTAAAAATAAAACACGGATTTGCAGCTTAAAATTCAATTTATAAATAAAGTAAGTGAGTTTTTAGTTATCATATGAACCATAACCAATAAATTTTATCTCAATAGACAATCTTCTCAGTTCATTATTTCAGAATCACTGGCAGAGTTAGACAGGTTGGTTATAGCTTTTCTCCAACTAATAGATAGTGACGGTTTAAGGTCTCATAATCTGAGGTGGGACAAGATATACCATAAGAGTTTAGAAATATAAAATAAAGTGAATTTAATTACAGATGTCAGAGAAATTGGAGTGGGGGTAGGTGCCCCCTACCCAGAAATAGAACCGCCACAGCTAGCAGACTAAAGTATATTGAGATTTAGATATATCTTTATGAATCTAAATAATTTTGTGGAAATTTTATCTTGAAACAAAGCCAATTTCTTTCGTGATTTTAATATTTTTCCTTGTTTTACAGTTCTTTAGAACTGAAACTACCACCAATAAGATAAGAAAACAATAATCGATAAGAACTTTGATTTAAAATTTGTTAATTACAAAATATTCTTGCAAGTTTAAAATGGAAACTAACTTTGATTGTGGAAACTAATAGAGTTAAGTAAGATTTAATAAAATAGACTCAGACTTCTCATTTTGAAATCAATTCTAATTTTGGTTCTGAGATATTTCGTCTCATAACCGTACCCATTCTTTTTGGAATTTTATTATTTTTTTTACATTTCAATTCGAAAGTCAGAAACTGCTAAAATGCACGATTATGATTCAAAATAAGAGAAAAATTACGACACATAATCTGTATATTTAATTCATTTAATAAATAGATTTCTATGTAAATATATTAGTTATTTTTATTTCCTTCAAAATCTGTAAGCTGCATTCAAAATCCATGGGTTCTCATAACTTGCTCTTGATTCAAGAAAAAATTGCCAAAAGAATATATTTACAAATTAGTTGAATACCTGTTAAAAAGCAAAGTGAAATCTATTATTCAGTTACTTTTCTTATGTCCTTTTTACAATCGATATGCATCCACTATGTTAAAAAGAAAAAAATTCACAAAGGAATACTGTTTTTATTAATTTAACCTTAAACAAAATCTTCACAATTTGAAACTTAAACTTGACCTGTTTTGTTAAAAATAGTAGAAATTAATTGGGTGGTGCATGGCATGTCCAGGAGCTTTTTTAAATTATTCACTTTGACGTAACATTATATGTCTTCCAAATATTTTTTCTATGTGTTTTAAAATCTAAATACACCCAGAATAAAGAGTATTATTTTTATTATTTTTAGACACAAAAGTCATTTTAAATAATAGTAAAAATAAGCTGTTTCTAATTTTAGTGAAGGATAGAAGGATTTCGAATTTTATTTTTAGATAAAAACACAAAAAACAGCAAACAAAAAGCTTTTCTTCTTTTTTAAATTTATCACAAAACTAATTCATTATCTTTCTATTTTTATTCTTTCAAAATTATCAGGTCTATTTTCATTCATACAATTGCGTCACGCATTCAGGTATGAGGAAACAAAACATAATTAGGAAAGATAATTAAACTATTTTAATATCCATGCTACCTAATTCCATTTCTATATTCTACTATGTCGGAATCACCCCTCTAAAAAAATTAATTTTGTTCGAACACTGACAAAATGTCAGATTAAGAATGGAAACCTAATAGTTGAATTCAACATTCAGAATTAAATTGAAGGAAAGATTGGAAAATTGTCCCTGACACTGTGTTTTTGGGAGCTTAATTGAGCAATAATAATTATAAAAATAGCAAAGAAAATGATGCTCTAATATGTTTATAATAAAATCATTTTTCGATCCTTCCTGGACTCTCTCTGGGTGCTCCTCCCAAAGTAAATCTTTCTTTACTTCCAAATTCTTGTGAATTTTGTCATGCTTTTCAGAACAATTTCGTATAGCTTTATCAAGATTTAATACAATCTCAAAATACTTTGCCCATTTCTCTTTAAAACTTTCTTTATAGCTAATTTGGGCACTGTCTTAATCCTTAATTCGGACTTAATCCTTAAGTCCAGACTGAATACTGATTTTGTTAACATATCAGTATAATATCTTCGCCAATTTTATTTATGACCTATTTTTGAAATCTTTTATATCAAACAGTACTTGGTAACAAACTGTAGTAAGGAGCGACCTGGCTCAATAGTAACCGGAACTTTAAAAAAATGGAATTTTGATACCAATAGTGACATCAAAAGAATTTAATTTTAATACTGATTTTAAATATACAAGTTTCATCATTATTAGTCTCATTCATCAAAAGTTACGAGCATTAGAAAATTTGCCTCATTTTAGAAAATAAGGGGGACACCCCCTAAAAGTCATACAATCTTAACAAAAGTCACACCATCAGATTCAGCGTATCAAAGAGCCCTATTATAGAAGTTTCAAGCTCCTATCTACAATTAAATAAAAAATCATAATTTTTTTTAGCTGAAAGTAAGGAGCGACATTAAAACTTAAAACGAACAGAAATTACTCCGTATATGAAATGGGTTGTCCCCTCCGCAATCCCTCGTTCTTTACGCTAAGGCTTTTAATTGTTTTAAAAAGTAGAATTGTGGCAAAGAGTCAAACTTTAGCGTAAAGAGCGAGGGATTGCGGAGGGGACAACCCATTTCATATATGGAGTAATTTCTGTTCGTTTTAAGTTTTAATGTCGCTCCTTACTTTCAGCTAAAAAAAATAGTTTTTTTTATTTAATTTCTGAATGTTTTTGAATTAATGCATGTTTGGTTTTGGCTCTCCGCACATAAATTATTAAAATGAAATTTGTATATTAATTCTTTTTTTGGCTAAATGGCTTTCTCTTAGTTTTGATCAGACGATTTTGAGAAATAAGGGATGGAGAAGTAAGCCTAGTTGCCCTCCAATTTTTTTGTTATTTAAATAGGTAACTAGAACTTTTAATTTTTAACGAACGTTTTTATTAGTAAGAAATATACGTAACCTAAGAATTAACTTACGTAACAAACTTTCATAACCTTATATTTTTATTATAAACACGAAGGGGTTTGTACCCTCGTTAATACCTCGCTCTTTACACTAAATCGTAAGTTTTGTCCCAATTCTTTAAGAATGACCCCTGAATCAGAAAGGCCGTAGAATAAATAGTTGAAATTACTAAAAATACTTTAGCATAAAGAGCAAGGTATGTATCTCCTCCTAAATACCTCGCTCTTTATGCTAAAGTATTTTTAGAACCCCTCAAATTCGGAATAATCTCTGTTCGTTTTAAGTTTCAATGCTACTTCTTCCTTTCTTTTGAAAAACTGTTTTCACTTTTATTTTTCATTGTTTTCTTATAGTAACGCTAGAGAATCCTGCGCCCTTTTCATTGAATTTTTCTTCCCCCATGACATATTCCTCCAGGGAAAGATCCTCCAACATAGCCCCCTCTCCTCAGCCCCACCCCAAACAAAATAAAAATCCCCCCGAAGACGTCTGTACACTTCCCAATAACCATTACTATATGTAAACACTGGTCAAAGTTTGTAACTTGCAGCCCCTCCCCCAGGGATTATGGGGGAGTAAGTCATCCCCAAAGACGTAGTTATTATGGTTTTCGACTATTCTGAACAAAATGGCTATCTCAAAATTTTAATCCGTTGACTTTGGGAAAAAAATGAGCGTTGGAGGGGGCCTAGATGCCCTCCAATTATTTTGGTCACTTAAAAAGGGCACTAGAACTTTTCATTTCCGTTAGAATGAGCCCTCTTGAGAAATTCTAGGACCACTTGGTCGATACGATGTCCCCTGGGAAAAAAAAAAACCAAAAAAAAACACGCACCCGTGATTTGTCTTCTGGCAAAAAATACAAAATTCCACATTTTTGTAGATAGGAGCTTGAAAATTCTACAGTAGGGTTCTCTGATACGCTGAATCTGATGGTATCATTTTCGTTAAGATCCTACGACTTTTAGGGGGTGTTTCCGCCTATTTTTCTAAATAAGGCAAATTTTCTCAGGCTCGTAACTTTTGATGGGTAAAACTAAACTTGATGAAATTTATATATTTAAAATCAGAATTAAAATGCTATTCTTTTGTTGTAGCTATTGATATCAAACTTCAATTTTTTAGAGTTTTGGTTACTATTGAGCCGGGTCGCTCCTTACTACAGTTCGTTACCACGAACTGTTTGAAAATGTGGAATGTCGCATTTTTTGCCAGAAGACAGATAACGGATGCCTGTTTATTTGTTGTTTTTTCTTTTTTCCAGGGGTAATCGTATGGACTCAGTGGTTCTAGAATGTCGCAAGAGGGCTCATTCTAACATAAATTTAAAGTTCTAGTGCCCTTTTTAAGAGACCGAAAAAATTTGGAGGGCACCTAGGCCCCCTTCCAAGCTCATTTTTTCCCAAAGTCACCAGATAAAATTCTAAGATAGCCATTTTATTAGCCATAGTCAAAAACCTAATAACTGTGTCTTCGGGGACGACCTACTCCCCCACAGTCCCTGTGGGAGGGGCTGCAAGTTACAAACTTTGACCTGTGTTTACATGTAGTAACGGTTATTGGGAAGTGTACAGACATTTTCAGGGGGATTTTTTGGTTTGGGGGGGAGTTGACGGAGGCTATGCGGGAGAATCGTTCCATGGAGGAATTTGTCATGGGGTAAGAGAATTTCAATGGAGGGGAGCAGGATTTTCTAGCATTATTGAAGAAAACAATGAAAAAATAAATATGAAAAGTTTTTTCAACTGAAAGTAAGAAGTACCATTAAAACTTATTACTATTACTTTATTAACGAAATTATTACGCATATGAGGGGTTTACCTCTTCGTAATACCTCGCTCTTCACGCTAAAGTATTTTTAGTACCTTCAACTATTTATTCTACGGCCTTTGTGATTCAGGGGTCATTCTTAAGGAGTTGGGACACAATTTAAGCTTTAGTTTAAAAATCGAGGTATTGACGAGGGGGTGAACCCCTTCACATAAGCAAAAAATGAAAAAATACGAATATAGAAGTTCGTTATGTAAGTTAATTCAAAAGTTACGTATAGTTTTTACTAATGAAAACGTTCGTAAAAAATTTAAAGTTCTAGTTGCCTTTTTAGGTAATCAAAAAATTGGAGGGCAACTAGGCCTCCTCCCTCGCCCCTTTTCCTCAAAATCTTCTAATTAAAACAATGAAAAAACCATTTAGACAAAAAAAAAATAATATGCAAATTTCTTATTAATTATAAATAATAATTATGTATTTATGGAGAGTCAAGATCAAAACACGCATTAACTTAAAAACGTCCAGGAATTAAATAAGAAAAAATAAGTTTTTTAACTGAAAGTAAGGAGCGACATTAAAACTTAAAACGAACAGAAATTACTAGGATAGTAGCTATTGCTAGGATAGTTACTAGGATAGTAGTAGGATAGTAGCTCTTTACGCTAAAGTTTTTTTTTTTTTTTTAAATAGTAGAATTAAGAGAAAGAGTCAAACTTTAGCGTAAAGAGCGGTTCGTTGAGGAGGAAAAGCCCCTTTCATAAACGGAGTAATTTCAGTTTGTTTTAAGTTTTACTGTCACTCCTTACTTTCAGTTAAAAAAAACTTGTATTTTTTATTTAATTACACTTTAATGGCTTCTCTATTTCCCTTACTTTCCTTTTATTTTCGCAAGAGTTCTTAGACACATTGTTTATAAACACCTTCTCTCTTATAAGAAGCTTAAATCGTATTCAGTAATATTTCTAGACGTGTTTCTAATAATCCTCTCCCCTGAGACATCTTCTGATGCTTTGGGAACTATTTTCCTATGATTATTCCATCCTTCTTACACATTTTCAAATTCTAAGCTCTCCAGTTCTGTTTTCAACTGTTCTTGGAAAGTTCTTCTTAAATTTTAAACCCTATAGTCTATTAATGTCATAATTACCCCGGATAGTAGTTAGACTACTGGAGACCGCTAGATGGTGATCAATAGCTGCACTTTTGCTTACCCTGGTGGCGTGAATCAATCCTCTCAGTTTTCGGTCTACTATAAGATAATACATAAGGTATGTCGTCTCAGTATCGTGTGAGTACCATGTTAAATAATACGCTCCTCACAGGAATATTTACTAGTCCATCTCCTCAATTAAATATAAAAAAAAACAAGTTTATTCAACTGAAATTAAGGATCAGCATTAAAACTTAAAACGAACAGAAATTATTACGCGTATGAAGGGGATTGCCCCCTCTTCAGCACCTCACTCTTTACGCTAAAGTTTTTTAAATACTTCTAAAAAAGCTTCTTATTGTTCTACTTAAACGACCCTTGTGTTTCAGGAGTTGTTCTTGAAAAATCAGGACGAAATTCAAACTTTAGCGTAAAGAGAGAGGTTTTACGGAGGGGGCAATCCCCTTCATATACGTAGTAATTTCTGTTCGTTTCAAGTTTAAGAATTGCTCCTTACTTTCAGTTGAAAAAACTTGTTTTTTAATTCATTTTCTGATCGATTTTTAATAACGCCAGGAAATCTAACCCCACCTACACGGAGAAATCCCCCTTCTCAAGGAAATATCCTCTAGAAAAATCAATCATGGTTAAAATTTACCCCGGACAGTTGCCCTTAACAAATCCATGCGTAAAATTGAGAGAGAAAAGAGAAAGCAAGACACATAAAAAGAATTTTGTATAGGAATTCTGATAAATTCCCCAGTGTATACTTTCCCTGGACGAGTTCACACCCTGGGAATTTCCCTCCCCACGGAAAATACCCCCGTGGAAAAATCCCAGCAGAAAATTTGCCCTCCCCCACCCAAAAATGTATACATACTTCCCAATAACGAATACTATGCGTAAACATTGGGCAATTTTTATAACTTAAAGCCCCATTGGGTCTTTAAGTTATGTTTTAAAGAGCATGAGGAGTCATGTTATATTCAAAGGCATAATTATTGGGCCTTCCAGTTATGATGAACAAAATGGTTTTCTCAGAATTTTGATCGGACGACTTTGAGAAAAAAGATGCACGGGAGGGGGTTTAGTTGCCCTTCAATATTTTTGGTCACATAAAAAAGGCACTAAAACTTTTAATTTCCATTTGAATGAGCCCTATCATGATGTTTTAGGACCACTGGATCGATGCGATTACCCCTGAAAAAAAAACAAAAACGCATCCGTGATCTTTCTTCTGGCAAGAAAATACAAAATTCCAGATTTTTACAGGTGGGAGCTTGAAACTTCTACAGTAGGGTTCTCGGGTACGTCGATGGTGTGATTTTCATCAAAATTTCTTGAATTTGGGGGTGGGTATTTCCTTTTTTTTGTAAAACCAGGCAAATTTTCTCAGGCTCGTAGCTTTTTTCCGGTAAGACTAAAACTAATGTAACTTATATATTTGAGATCAGCATAATAAGTTGATTCTTTTATATATCAATTGATATCAATATTCCATTTTTTTTTAGTTTCGGTTACTATTGAGTAACTCCTATTCACTATTATTGAGTTTCGGTCACTCCTTACTTAAAGTTCGTTACCACGAACTGTTTAATAGCCGATGCACAGTTATACAACAGTGTAACCAAATTTGATGAAGTCCCAAACGAACAAACTCGGTTAAATCAAACTTAGAAATAAGTGTCTGTATTAAACATTTTTTTATTTGTAGAGTGTATGTAGCTTTACGAAATGGTGTTGTGACATCTAAAACTCTTATAGCTTTTCAATAGTTATAGATTTTTTTTGTCTCATAATTTTCACTCAATTGAATTTCGGCCCAATAAGGGCCGTTTTTTTTTCTATAAAATGGTTGAAAACATCAATTTTAGTTGTGCCGACATCCATTTTCCAATTAAAATGAGCACTAAAACTTTCAATTTTCTTTAAAAAGGATCCTTCCTCGACATGCTAGGATAACTGGTTCGATGCGATCATCCATGGGGATACAAAAACAATTAAACAAGCTTCCGTGACGAATCTTCTCAAAAAAAGTTTTATATTTGTAAATAAGGGCTTATAGCCTCTATTCAGAGATCCTTCGATACGCTAAAGTGATAGTGTAATTTTCATCAAGATCACTCCCCTTCTTGGCGCTTTTTTTTACATTATTTAAATCTTGCCTGTGTTCTCAAGCTAGTAACTTTTCACAAGTAATTATAAACTTAATGATCTTAATACGTATGGAATTGCTAATAAAAGAAAAGTCTTTAAACATATGCGTATTTCATTTATTTCAAAATAAATTTCCTTTTCTTATAGTTTTGTTTACTATTGGTACAAGTTGCTACTTACTTACAGTTCTTTACTACGAATTGTTTGGTCCTGAATTTTATTTTTGAGAAAACTGATAGTAACAGCCACATGAAACAAATAAAAATTTTTTTTTCATATTCATCAGTAGAAAAATTCATCATATTTCTAATTCTTTATTCTGCCCAAATTTCTAAATGAATTTCCATTTTTGTAATTGCTTCAGTTATACAGTTAAGATGAAGCAAAGGAAAAAAAGAAAAGATTATTAAATTCTTTTTCCGTCCCTGCTACATAGTTCCGTTTCTTTGATTCCATTATACTGGAATTCACCCCTCTAACAAAATTAATTTTCTTAAAACACCAACAAAATGTCAGATTAGGAATATAAACTTGGTAGTTAAATGCAACATTCGAAATTACACTGTAGAAAAGGCTTGTAATTGAATTGCTATTACTGAAACTGTGTTTTTGTGTATTTAATTGATCGATAATAGTTATTAAAATAAAAATGATCTTTAATGTTCTTAAAATTAAACTGCTTTTCGAAATTTTTCGAAGCTAAATTCAATTTGAAATTGAATTTTAATAGTATATTAAAGTAGCATTCCTGAAAAAATGATTTTAGGCTTTTATTTGAATAATAACAATTGAAAAAAGGAAAGGAAAGAACCTAAGATTTTCGAAATAAAATTGTTTTTTAAACTCTTTAGAAACTGTATGGAAATTAAAATTTAGACAAGGTTTTCAATCAAAGTACTGTCTCTGACACTGTGCCTTTGGTGATATAATTGAGTGATAATAATGACGAAAGAAAAAAAGTAATTATTCAAACGCGACCATGGTCGAAAAGCAGCATCAACTCTAGCAGTAACTAGAATGCGGCACATTGATATTATTTAAAAATTATTCATAGTTTATGATATTATATTCAGTATTTTCAAACTGAAAAAATTTCCAATATGTTGAAATATCACAATTGGATAGACAATTACGGTATTAGGATACATCAAAGACAGCTATCATCTATTTTCAGAGTTCATTATAGTATCATGAAAAGAGAAATCACCAATGCAACAGCACAAACACATAAAAAAAAGAGACAGAAGGAGAAAAGGAAGACTGTTTTCCTAAATTAGTGATTAATATAGACCAGCACTTGAATGAGGCCTTAACCCTACTCATCCATACAATCACATAGGTCAAACAGCATAGCCAAACACAATCAACCATAAAGAATAATCCATGGACAGGCAGTCATGTCGTCAACAAGTATAAGTCGTCATTTACCAAACAATAAAAAAAAAGACAAATAATTCAGAGGCAACAACCCAACACAAGGGCTCATCAGGAGAATACACTGGCCTATAGGGTTTCGCCACTTTAAATTCTCTACCCAGCCAAGTGTTGTGGCTACCACAGAATATCCATGGCATCCCCGCGTCAGGTATCACCCCCAAAATACATGCCTATGAAAAAAAAAACAGCAAATGTAAAACAACCAAGTAACACCAAAACAAGCTTATCCTGTTAATATATCCCTCTTTTCAGCAACAATAGGTAAACTAAATATGATAAAATTTACCAAATCACAAGTATTAACACATTGCACAAAAAAAAATTAATGAATTAAACAATTATAGAATTCATCTTTACCATGTGGCTATTTTTTTTTTTAAATCCACTCTATTAGAAACACAATTCAAAATAAATGGCGCTGCATCATCATTTGTCGAACCTCTGAAAATAGTTGAAAATTTCTTTAAGTATTTCCAGATATTTCTTTTGATATTTATTTAAAAGTTCGTTATAATGAAAACTAAATTTTTTAAATTGCCAAGTTAATTTATTTGCAGAAAAACCTCTTGATATCAATTTTTGGCTTAAGATTTTACATCTATTTTTGAAATCAATATAATTACTACAAATCCTTGCATAACGAAGTAACTGTGAGAAAAACGCAGAATATGTGATATTTGAGTGTATATTACTTTCAGGGAATGGGAAACTAATCACTTCAAAATCAAAATCATCCGTTTTATTATACATTTTAAAACTTAATTTATTATTATCACAAATATTAACATTTAAATCTAAGAAATGATCTTCATAACCAGCGCCATGACTAGGTTCAAGAGTAAGCTCTGATGGATATATATTTTTAGAAATATCAATGAAATCCTTACAATTTAAGACCAAAATATCATCTAAATATCTTTTATTATTTGACAAAACATGTTTTAAATTATTTGGATTATTCTTATCCATCATATATTTATATTCTAGTTGACTTAAAAACAAGTCAGCTATAAATGGGCTGGCATTCCCCCCCCCCCCATGGGAATTCCCACGATTTGCTTGTACAAATTACCACCAAATCTTATATAAGTAGTGTATAAAACAAATTCAAATAACTCAAAAATCATATCCAAGCTGTAACATCTCAAGTTAACTGTGGTATTAAAGCAATTTGTCCATATAGCTTTTTTATTATAAGTGTCTATTTTTAAGAACCTTTTACTAGATAAGAGGAAAGATTTCTTTATAACAGTTTTTAAATTATCTAACACTACATTAAGTGATAAATTAGTATACATTGTCGCAAAATCGAAAGACTCAATTCTTTTAGCTGAAACCATTGTTAAAGACTCTATCACCTGCAGTGAATTATTAACACTCCAATATGGATTAAAATTCGAAAACTTTTTAATACCAGAACAATAGGTTTTAAGTTTATTTACAATTTCCTTTAAAATTAAAGAGAGGTCAGTAGCAGCAATGCGGGTTGGACATTTAGATGCTCCAGCAATAAACCGTGGTTTAGGGGGATTCTTATGAAATTTTACAGTCCAATATAGGAAAGGGAACTTTTTATCATTGTCATTTATTTTGATATTACAATTTTTAAAAAGTATTTCTTCAGTCTTGTCAATTAAATTCTCATCCTCTAAATTTACCTTTTCGTAAACATTAGTTGTGCATAACTCCCTTTTTAAGATATCACAATACAGCTTCTGACAAATTATGGCCAAATTATTGTTAGCTTTATCAACTGGCACAATTACAAATTCATTCTGTAGATTAGCAATTGCTTGTTTAATCTTCGCATTATAAAATAATGATTTAGTGTTACTATTTTTAAATTAGAATATATTTACTCCGTATATGAAATGAGTTGTCCCCTCCGCAATCCCTCGCTCTTTACGCTAAAGCTTTTAATTGTTTTAAAAAGTAGAATTGTGGCAAATAGTCAAACTTTAGCGTAAAGAGCGAGGGATTACGGAGGGGACAACCCATTTCATATACGGAGTAATTTCTGTTCGTTTTAAGTTTTAATGTACCTCCTTACTTTCAGCTAAAAAAATTAGTTTTTTTTTATTTAATTTCTGAACGTTTTTGAATTAATGCATGTTTGGTTTTGGCTCTACGCACATAAATTATGGAAATGAAATTTGTATATTAATTCTTTTTTGGCTAAATGGCTTTCTCTTAGTTTTGATCAGACTATTTTGAGAAATAAGGGGTGGAGAAGGAGGCCTAGTTGCCCTCTAATTTTTCGGTTACTTAAAAAGGCAACTAGAACTTTTAATTTTTAACGAACTTTTTTATTAGTAAAAAATATACGTAACTTAAGAATTAACTTACGTAACAAACTTTCATAACCTTATAATTTTATTATGTATACGAGGGGGTTTGTACCCTCGTTAATACCTCGCTCTTTACACTAAATCGCAAGTTTTGTCCCAATTCTTTAAGAATTACCCCTGAATCAGAAAGGCCGTAGAATAAATAGTTGAAATTACTAAAAATACTTTAGCATAAAGAGCAAGGTATTTATCTCCTCCTAAATACCTCGCTCTTTATGCTAAAGTATTATTAGAACCCCTCATATTCGTAATAATATCTGTTCGTTTTAAGTTTCAATGCTACTCCTTCCTTTCATTTGAAAAAAGTTTTCATGTTTATTTTTCATTGTTTTCTTATAGTAATGCTAGAAAATCCTGCGCCCTTTTCATTGAATTTTTGTTCCCCCATGACAGATTTCTCCAAGGAAAGATTCTCCAACATAGCCCACTCTCCTCAGCCCCAACCCCAAACAAAATAAAATCCCCCTAAAACGTCTGTACACTTCCCAATAACCATTGCTATATGTAAACACTGGTCAAAGTTTGTAACTTGCAGCCCCTCCCCCAGGGATTGCGGGGGGGTAAGTCATCCCCAAAGACATAGTTATTATGGTTTTTGACTATGTTGAACAAAATGGCTATCTCAAAATTTTGATTCGTTGACTTTGGGAAAAAAATGAGCGTGGGAGGGGGCCTAGATACCCTCCAATTTTTTGGTCACTTAAAAAGAGCACTAGAACTTTTCATTTCCGTTAGAATGAGCCCTCTTGCGACATTCTAGGACCACTTGGTCGATACGATGTCCCCTGGGAAAAAAAAAACAAACAAACAAATAAACACACACCCGTGATTCGTCTTCTGGCAAAAAATACAAAATTCCACATTTTTGTAGATAGGAGCTTGAAACTTCTAAAGTAGGGTTCTCTGATACGCTGAATTTGATGGTGTCATTTTCGTTAAGATCCTACGACTTTTAGGGGTGTTTTCCCCTATTTTCTCAAATAAGGCAAATTTTCTCAGGCTCGTAACTTTTGGGTAAGACTAAACTTGATTAAACTTATATATTTAAAATCAGCATTAAAATGCGATTCTTTTGATGTAGCTATTGATATCAAAATTAAATTTTTTAGAGTTTTGTTTACTATTGAGCCGGGTCGCTCCTTACTACAGTTCGTTACCACGAACTGTTTGATATTGACTTCATATAGATGAAAGTATTGTCAACAATATTTGTTGTCTATTACTACCATGCTGGTATTCGAATAATTTATTTAAAGAAATTAAAGCATCACCATAGAAAATAAAGGGCAAATTTAAAACTTATTACGAATTAAGAACTATTACAGTATCGGCCTCAGGTTTTTGATTAAATAGAAAAAAACTAATTTTTTTTAACTGAAATTAAGGAGCGAAATTAAAATTTAAAACGAACAGAAATTACTCCGTGTATAAAAGGGGACGTTCCCTTCTCAACGTCCCGCTCTTTACACTAAAGTTTGACTCTTTCTCTCAATTCTACTTTATTAAACAGTAAAAAACCTTAGCGTAAAAAGCAGGGCGTTGAGAAGGGAACATCCCCTTTCATGCACGGAGTAATTTCTGTTCGTTTTAAATTTTAATGCCGCTTCTTACTTTCAGTTAAAAAAAACAGTTTTTTTATTTAATTTCTGAACGTTTTTGAATTAATGCACGTTTGATTTTGGCTCTCCGCACATAAATTAGTAAAATGAAATTTGCATATTAATTATTTTTTGGCTAAATGACTTTCTCTTAGTTTTGATCAGACGATTTTGAGAAATAAGGGGTGTAGAAGGAGGCCTAGTTACCCTCCAATTTTTCGGTTACTTAAAAAGGCAACTAGAACTTTTAATTTTTAACGAACATTTTTATTAGTAAAAAATATATGTAACTTAAGAATTAACTTACGTAACAAACTTCTATATTCTTATATTTTTATTATGCATATGAAAGGGTTCGTCCCCTCGTTAATACCTCGCTCTTTAAACTAAAGCTTAAGTTTTGTAAAAATTCTTTAAGAATGACCCCTGAATCAGAAAGGCCGTAGAATAAATAGTTGAAATTACTAAAAATACTTTAGCATAAAGAGCGAGGTATTTAGTAGGAGAAGAACCCCTCATATGCGTATAATATCTGTTCGTCTTAAGTTTTAATGCTACTCCTTACTTTCAATTGAATTTTTTTTATGTTTATCTTTTTCATTTTTTTTTATAGTAATGCTAGAAAATCCTGTGCCCCTTTCATTGAATTTCTCTTCCCCATGACATATTTCTCCAAGGAAATATCCTCCCCTCACCCCCTCCCCTCACCCCTACCTCCCCCTCAAACTAAAGAATCCCCCTGAAAACGTCTGTACACTTCCCAATAACCATTACTGTATGTGAACACTGGTCAAAGTTTGTAATTTGCAGCCCCTGGGGACTCTGGGGGAGTAAGTCATCCCTAAGGACATAATTATTATTGTTTTCGACAATGCTGAACAAAATGGCTGTCTCAAAATTTTGACCCGTTGACTTTGGGAAAAAATGAGCGTGGGAGGGGGCCTAGGTGCCCTTCAATTTTTTGGTCACTTAAAAAGGGCACTGGAACTTTTCATTTCCGTTGGAGTGAGCCCTCTTGAGACATTCTAGGACCACTTGGTCAATACGATGACCCCTGGGAAAAAAACAAAACAAAAACAAACAAACACGCACCCGTGATCGGTCTTCTGGCCAAAAATACGAAGTTCCACATTTTGTAGATAAGAGCTTGAAACTTTTGCAATGGGGTTCTTTGATACACTGAATGCGATGGTGTGATTTTCGTTAAGATTCTATGACTTTTAGGGGGTATTTTCTCCTATTTTTCAAAATAAGGCAAATTTTCTCAGGCTCGCAACTTTTGATGGCAATGACTAAATTTGATGAAACTTATATATTGAAAATCATCATAAGAATTCGATTCTTTTGATGTATTTTTTAGTATCAAAATTCAGCTTTTTAGGGTTTCGTTTACTATTGAGCTGGGTCGCTGCTTACTACAGTTCGTACCACGAACTGTTTGATTCATAATGCCCTAATTCATTCAATACAAATTGTAGTAAGAAAAACTAATCATGAGAATGTTCTTAATATGTTGAGATTCTAAATTCTATATTTCAATATTAGTCTCCGATCAGTAATCAGCAAGCTTTAAAAAAATCATAAATACCAGGTTTTGTAGAAGCCAACCTCAAATCGGGTAGCGTGTGTTTTGATTTAGAGCAGACAAACTGTAATGTAAATGGCACTTAATGTTCAAGTATGACATTCTCAAGTGACATTTCAGGGAAATCAAACATATTTCTGAAATAAGCACTTGTTGTGCAGGCAACCTCTTTCTTAGAATATTTTCTTCATAATTATAAATACAAAGCTCAAATGTCATTTAATATCAATATCAATATAAATATGTTTGTGTTCTGCTTGCAATATTAGGCGACATTATGGAGCGCAAAAATTATTTCAGAAAATTAAAAATCTGGTTTCAGGGAAATGAAACATATTTGTGAAATAAGTACTTGGTGTGCAGACAACCTCTTTCCTAGAATATTTGCTTCATATTTGTAAATGCAAAGCTCAGATGTCTTTTAATATCAATTTCAATATCAATATGTTTGTGTTCTGCTTGCAATATTAGGTGACATTTTGGAGTGCAAAATTATTTCAGAAAATGCGAAGCTGCTGGTTTCAGGGAAATAAAACATATTTTTGAAATAAGCCCTTAGTGTGCAGCAAACCTCTTGCTTAGAATATTTGTTTCATAATTGTGAATACAAAGTTCAGATATCTTGCAATATCAATTTCAATTGCAATATCAGTATCAATATGTTTATGTTCTGCTTGCAATATTAGACGACATTTTTCATTCAGAAAATGCAAAACTGCTGGTTTCAGGGAGATGAAACATATTTGTGAAAAAAGCACTCGGTGTGAGGCCAACCTTTTTCCTAGAATATATGCTTCATTTTTGTAAATACAAATTTCAGATGTCTTTCAATATCGATTTTGGTGGAAATAGAACATCATCTGCGAAACGTTTGCATGGCATATTTTAATTGGACATTCAAACTGGGTCCTAATTACTTTTAATGATTGAATACTAAACGTTCACCATGGTTTCCTAAATCGTTAATACTTAATCTAAAGTGGTAAAACAGGTTACTAAGTAAAAAGTTGGCGGGGAAGGTGGAATAGATCAGGTCTAAGCTGGTATTTCATTTCAAAGATTGAAAATCCCCGGGACCACGCTTATCAAATCGCCCACAGAGGAAGATTTTCTGATCTTTCAACTCTTCTAAGTAATTAAAATTTTTATCCCGTTTCCACCTGGGAGGGTGCTTAGATCTATCCCTCCTCTTTAAGACTGGGGAAGGAGGGGTTCAGATTGTTGACTGGTTGGTTTCGAAACTTAAAAGGAGAACTAAAACTATTAGCTTTGATCATCCGTTCAGGATATTTTTGCACGGTACAAAAGGCACAAAAAAGTCCAATATCAATATCGACTATTAAGTCGACACTATAGCGGTGATTATAAAATCCATCCGGCCATAGATTCTTGATGGGATTTGTTGTTTGATTTTGGATGTTTTTTTTTTTATTGATATATCTTATCTAAATGCAGAATTAATCTAGATAGCCAATATTTCGAAGGATTAGTTGAGTAAGAGAAGGCTTGATGAAAACATATTGTCCAAGGCATCGTGGACTGAAGAGTAGATCATGCACTAAGGCTAGGAAACACTGCTATTTTGCTCAGATCCTCTTTTTCAATGTAAAGAGCTATTCTTGCTTCCAAATTATGTGCATATGCTTGATACTACGCCATCTATTTTATTAATTTTGATCCTTGTCTCTACTGTCAAAGTCAATTGGCACGGCGTTACGCCCAATTCCATGTGAGAACTTAAAATCTTTACCCGAAATGTTATTTAATTTTGTTTGGGGGAGCAATCAAGATTCAGAATTTGGTTTCAGGGTGGGGGTGAGAGTAAAAAATGATGTTTTGAATGACCAATAGACTAGAAGCCACTTACTTTAGATACTTTATCAGAAATGTACTGTTTACCTAGTGTTTCTGGATAAAATGACAACTTTTTGGTAAATTTCTCGTTGTTCGTATATTATTGACTGTGTTTTCGATAAAATATCAAAAACCTGAAAGCCGAAGAAGAAGGTGAGGACTGCTTAGATTAGGTTATGCTATTTTAAGCCTTTTTTATACCCAAAAACTAGAAATATTTTGGTCATTTACATGAGCTCAAAAAGGGCTTAAAGTTGAATTTGCAGTATAAGCGATTATTATATTCGTAAAGAGCTTAAAAAAGACATCGAGTGGTATGTTAATTTTATTCGTAAAACAATAATATTATCAACGGAAAATTTACCCAACTTTACACAGCGTAATAGCTTTAATTTAAATTGATTGTCAGTGGTACTTCATAAGTAAAACAAGTTTAGAGTCTTCAAAGTGGACTTCTAAAATTTTTATAGATAAAATCTATATAAAACCGAACCTTAATGTCCGAAATCTTTACACAGAGTGACGACATTGAGACTCTTTCAATTTGGCTTTTGTTTTTTTGTTTTTTTTTTTTTTTTTTTTTTGTCTTGTTTTGTTTGTTTTTGTTTTGAATGATTTTTGTTTTTTGGTTTTTGTTTTTTTAGTTTTTTTATATTTTTTTTCGAACGGTTATTCTTAATTGTAACCTTTTTTGGATTTCGTTTAGTTTTTATCTTTCTTCTAGACGGCTTTTGAAAATGCAGTCGAAATAGTTTAGTTTAATTTTGGCAATTTTTTGTAACACAAGGGAGAAAGGCAGTGTGGTGTTTTCCGTTATTTACATGCCTTGACTCGTCATTTAGGACCTACAAAATTCTGAAACCAACTTAGATATTTATAAAAGATAATTTAATTGGCCTTAGTCCAAACAATCTTTCTTTAAGTGTGCTAAATGCGGTTGACGATACAGAATACTGGAATATACTCTAGACGTTTTAACACAGTTTTCTATGAAATGCGCTTTGAGACACGGTATAAAAACACTGAAAAGTGATAAATATGCAAAATAAACTTTGAATCTTATTCACAACGTTTAAGACGTTGAGTTCAATGCAGAGCGTCTTCACTCTTGTCAGTGAAGCCAAGGAGAGAAGATGAAGAATTGGTGGAACCTGGCTAATTTGGAGCTTTAAACTATAAGTGGCCTACGAAAGTCCAATCATAAGTAATAAACCTATTCACCGCTTCTTTTTGAGCAGATATTTCCACGTTGTCAATTCAAGCGTTAAGCATTCTCAAGACTAGGTGACACGGAGACTCATTACATATGTCAGTAGGACGAAATAATTATTTGTATAACCAGCGCAAAATATTTGACATTTCAGATTTTATAGTGATACTATTATCAGAGGCGCCATTTGGACCAAATCTTGGGGTGGGCATAAACTCCATCTTGGCCCCCCCCCCAACTCACTTCATGTCACATAATCATCTAGGAAATGGGCATTTGACAGAATTCGAGAATTTTATTATGTATCTTACCTACTTTCAAAGTTTACAATAATTAATAGCAACTAACGTAATCAAACAGTTCGTGGTAACGAACGGTAGTAAGGAGCGACCCGGCTCAATAGTAACCAAAACTCTAAAAAATGAAATTTTGATACCAATAGCTACATCAAAAGAATCGCATTTTAATGCTGGTTTTAAATGTATAAGTTTCATCAAGTTTAGTCTTACCCATCAAAAGTTACGAGCCTGAGAAAATTTACGTTATTTTAGAAAATAGGGGGAAACGCCCCCTAAAAGTCATAGAATCTTAACGAAAATCACACCATCAGATTCAGCGTATCAGAGAACTCTACTGTAGAAGTTTCGAGCTCCTATATACAAAAATGTGGAATTTTGCATTCTTTGCCAGAAGGCAGATCACGGATGCGTGTTTATTTGTTTTTTTTGTTTTTTTTTTCCCCAGGGGTGATCGTATCGACCCAGTTGTCCTAGAATGTTGCAAGAGGGCTCATTCTAACGGAAATGAAAAGTTCTAGTGCCCTTTTTAAGTGACCAAAAAAATTGGAGGGCACCTAGGCCCCCTCCCACGCTAATTATTTTCCCAAAGTCAACGGATCAAAATTCTGAGATAGCCATTTTATTCAGCGTAGTCGAAAAACCTTATAACTATGTCTTTGGGGACGACTTACTCCCCCACAGTCCCCGTGGGAGGGGCAACAAGTTACAAACTTTGACCTGTGCTTGCATATAGTAATGGTTATTGGGAAGTATACAGGCGTTTTCAGGAGGATTTTTTTGGTTTTTGGGAGGGGTTGAGAAGAGGGGGATATGCTGGGGGAACTTTCCTTCGAGAATTTGTAATGGGAGAAGAAAATTTCCATGAAGGGAGAGCAGGATTTCTAGCATTATTTAAAAAAAAACAATTAAAAAATAAATGTGAAAAAGATTTTTCAGCTGGAAGTAAGGAACAGCAATAAAACTTAAAACAAACAGAAATTATTACCCATATGAGGGGCTCACCTCCTTCTAATACCTCGCTCTTTACGCTAAAGTATTTTTAGTAATTTCAACTACTTATTCTACGGCTTTTGTGATTCAGGGGGTCATTCTTAATGAATTGGGATAAAATTTAAGCTTTAATGTAAAGAGCGAGGTACTGACGATGGGGCGAATCCCCTCATATATGTAATAGAAACATGAGAATACAAAAGTTCTTTACGTAAGCTAATTTATAAGTTACGTAAATCTTTTACCAATAAAAAGATTCGTAAAAAATTAAAAGTTCTAGTTGCCTTTTTAATTAACCAAAAAATCGGAGGGCAACTAGGCTTCGTCCCCTGCTCTTTTTTTCTCAAAATCATTCGATCAAAATTATGAGAAAGCCATTGAGCCAAAAAAAAAAAAAATGCAAATTTCGTTTTGATTATTCCTCTGCGGAGAGCCAAAATCAAAACATGCATTGATTCAAAAACGTTCAGAAATTAAACAAAAAAACAAGTTTTTTTAACTGAAAGTAAGGAGCGACATTAAAACTTAAAACGCACAGAAATTACTTCGTATATGAAAGAGGCTACTTCCTCATCAACGCCCCGCTCTTTACGCTAAAATTTTTTACTGTTTTAAAAAGAAGAATTGAGAGACAGAGTCAAACTTTAGCGTAAAGAGCGGGGCGTTGATGAGGAAGCAGCCTCTTTCATATACGAAGTAATTTCTGTGCGTTTTAAGTTTTAATGTCGCTCCTTACTTTCAGTTAAAAAAACTTGTTTTTTTTATTTAATTACCCCAAGGGTCGTCAAGTAATTACGCTCTTTGGTTAATAGGCGTGCAGTAATTTCAAATCAATTGGACAGAATGGATTATGTTGGACATAATGGATTATTATGGCCGGCAAAGGGCCCTTGGTGGTGGAAGCTTGGGCCCCCCTGGAAAATCTGGGGTGAGCATTTGCCCATCCCTGACCCCCCCAAATGGCGCCTCTGACTACTATAAGGTAAATTATACAAATTTATATAAATTCGCATTTCTATTTAAGAACTAATTGACGTCAGAGCATACCTCTGGCAGAAAAAAACCTAAAGGGTGATAAATTATAGTGAAGACAAAACAAGCAACTTTTCACTAACTCTAAAAATTTTAAACTCAATAAAATCGAAGTTGATTTTCAGTCTACTCTTTTCTGATAATGGATCTTGTCAGAATACCTTAATATAGATTCTAGGCCTTCCACGCATGGGAAGGTATGATATAACGACTTCAAAAAGCAATCCTTAAGCAAATCCTCATTATGACAAAGTCTCAATTTTGTTAGAAATCATAGTATCAGAGAAGGGCTGAAGCGAAGGTAGCAATTTCCAGGACACTAATTTGGCTCTATATCCTTTCCCTTAACCTCTTTATTCGCAGCATAACTGTATCAAATTGTACATCTGTTGAACACATAACGGCTGTAAATAGTTAATGAACCAGTCAGCACACCCCCCCCCTCCTTTCTAAATTTGCTACCTATATCACTTAAAGAAAACATTGATATACAGCTAAAGCAGGTTGGCCGATTCCCTTCGTGAAACTCACTTTCTTAGCACAAAAAGTACTGCAGGACTAAAAAAGTATTATCTTCAGAAACTTACCCTGTGGGGGTTAAAAATTGAAAAAAAGGCTACATAAATGTTAAACAATTTAAAAATTTCTTGTAAAAGTAATATTTTATCTAGTGAATTCTTAGCAGAAAATTTACAAAATTTAGTGGAATGTTCAAAAACTACTATTTTCTTTAGGAAATAGTAAATTTCAAAAACAAAATACTCAAATTTCGAAAATAAGTACTGCAAATACACTTTCTGTTGCAACTCTGAACTAAAGCAATACCATTATTAAAAAATTCCTTGAATGTTTGCTAAATTATACTACTGCTACTACTAACAGCTCACTGTAGCATCGAGCCGCCTGAGGCCGACACAGCCACGCACGCTCCTCCTCCTCCATCCTAATCTATTAAAAGCCTCCGTCTTTAAACTCTCCCAGGAAGTCTCCATTTCCCTTAAATCTTTCTCTACGACATCCTCCCACCCCAACCACGGATGACCTGCTTTCCGTTTAACCATAGACGGCTGGCCGAAAAGACAATCTCTGATCCTTCATCCGCAGATTATGCATTGCTCAATTATGCAACTATTTAATCGTCTTTGATTTCATGGATCTAATTTGTAAAAAAAAAGGATCATCGAAGAAGAAGTTTTTAATACAGCAATAGATCTATCAAGAACAGAGCTTGAGAGTCATCTTTTTTTCTAAAGGAATCTGTTAACTAAATTACGAAAACAGACTAAGTTCTTTCCCTGAATCAGCGCAGAAGTTCATTTGAGGCCTCTTTCGAGGTATATGAGAGGGATTTTGGCTTCCATATAAATTCATTTATAGATAGAGTTTGTCGTAAATTTGGGAAAACGCGAGTGAAAATTTCATAATCTTATTAAGAAGTTCAACTAGGCATGTCATTTCCACATTAAGAGAAGTTTTAGAGTTTTAGCAAAATGGAAAGTTTTCTCTCTAGATATTACGGTTTAAAAGAGGGACTACGAATTTAAACCAAAATTGTAAATTTTGTACATTTGCTAATTGTAAATTTTTAAATTGTAAATTTGCTTAGTTTTTTTATTGCCAATTTTTTATTTTGATTCAATTCTTGCAAATCCGGTCATCAGTTAGCAAAATAAAATCAATTTATCATAAATAAAAATAAGTATTAGGAAATTCAATTTGGTTGTAAAAAAGAAATAAAAACCTAATTAAATTTGGAATTTAGTGCCAAGCAATATTTTCATATCTCCCTTTCAACCCCCTTCCCCACCTTTTTACGGTGAATTTGATTTGCAAAGAAGTGACCTATGTAAACAAAGTGTTTAGTTCAATGAAAACTGTTGGTTTTAGCGTCTATTTGTGAAAAACTCAAGTAAAGTGAGAATAAAACGAAAACAAAAAAGTGAAAACAAAGTTTCAAAGTCAGAGATTTTTTATTGTTTGAGATTTTTTTATTTTACATTTTAATAAACCAGAAATACGAAAATTCTACCCAGTAATGTGTAACGCTCGATTTTTTTTTCTAGTCCTTTACATTTCCTGATTTTGTATGCATGGAAACCCTGCTAAATATATTTCAAACAAACCATCTATAAATTAGTATACAAAGTATTTGTCAGTTACTGTAGTCCATGAGTTTCAGATCCTAACTGGATCTAACTAGTAAAGAATAAAATAGCATATAATGTCATCTAGAGAATCAAGGATGCAGCGATAGCTGCAATCTATTAAAGTGCGAAACACGTTCCGTAGTACCAAAAAATTTGAAACCGTATCTTGAAGATAAAACTGTTTAGCGGGGAAAAAAATTCATTTAATGTTCACTCAGGACTGGTAACTATTATTCCGATTTCTCTGTATTATTAAATAAAAAAATAAGTTTTTTTAAATGAAAGTAAGGAACAACATTAAAACTTAAAACGAACAGAAATTACTCCGCATATGAAAGGGGCTGCTTCCTCATCAACGCCCCGCTCTTTACGCTAAAGTTTGACTTTTTCTCTTAACTCTACTTTTTAACATAGTAAGAAACTTTAGCGTAAAGAGCGGGGCGTTGAGGAGGAAAAACCCCTTTCATATACGGAGTAATTTCTGTTCGTTTTAAGTTTTAATGTTGCTCCTTACTTTCATATAAAAAACTTGTTTTTTTCTTGAATTTCTGTACGTTTTTGATTTAATGCATGTTTTGATCTTGGCTCTCCGAACATAAATAATTAAACACAATTTGCATATTAATTAATTGCAACTAAGCGGAAGATTTTGAGAAAAAAGGAGTGAGAAAGGAGGCCTAGTTCCCTTCCAATTTTTTGATTGCTAAAAAAGGCAACTAGTACTTTTAATTTTTTACAAACGTTTTCTTTGGTAAAAATTATACGTAATTTGCGAATTAACTTACGCAGCGAAATTCTATATTCGTGTGTTTTTATTGCGTATATGAGGGAGTTCAACCCTCGCCGATACCTCGCTCTTTAAACTAAAGCTTGAATGTCCCAATTCCTTAAGAATGACATCTGAATCACGAGGTATAACGAGGAGGTAAACCCCTCATATGCGTAATCATTTTTGTTCGTTTTAAGTGTTGATGCTACTCCTTACTTTCAGTAGAAAAAACTTTTCATATTTATTTTTTCATTGTTTTTTCAAATAATGCTAGCAAATTTTGCGCCCCCTTCATTGAAATTCTCTTCCCCCATGGAAATATCCTCCAACGTAGCCCCCCCTCAACTCTCCCCCCATAACCAAAAAAATTCCCCTGAAAACGCCTGTACACTTCCAAGTAACCATTACTATGTGTAAACACAGGTCAAAGTTTGTAACTTGCAGCTCCTCCGACGGGGACTGCGGGGGAGTAAGTTGTCCCTAAAGACATAGTTATTAGGTTTTTCGACTATGGTGAATAAAATGGCTATATTAGAATTTGATCCGGTGACTTTTGGGAAAAAAGAGCGTCGGAGGGGGCCTAGGGGCCCTCCAATTTTTTCGGTCACTTAAAAAAGGGCACTAGAACTTTTAATTTCCGTTAGAATGAGCCCTCTCGCGTCATTCTAGGACCACTCAGTCGATATGATCACCCCTGGGAAAAAAAACAACAAAAAAAACAAATAAACACGCATCCGTGATCTGTTTTCTGGCAAAAAATGCGAAATTCCACATTTTTGTAGATAGGCGCTTGAAACTTCTAAAATAAGGTTCTCTGATACGCTGACTCTGATGGTGTGATTTTCGTTAAGATTTTATGACTTTTAGGGTGTGTTTCCCCCCATTTTCTAAAATGAGGCAAATGTTCTCAGGCTCGTAACTTTTGATGGGTATAACTGATCATGATGAAACTTATATATTTAAAATCACATTAAAATACGATTCTTTTGATGTAACTATTGGTATCAAAAATCCATTTTTTAGACTTCCGTTACTATTGAGCCGGGTCGCTCCTTAGGCTACTACAGTTCGTTACCACGAACTGTTTGATAAGAGTTTATTGCGAAAAATTTTTTGTGGGAATTTCAAAAGAATCTAAAACACTTATAAAAATAGCATCAGATCGAAACGAAAAGTGCGCCATAGGAATCAAAATGGTCGAAAGCACTTTAAAGGGGAATTACAGCCCCCTCCCCTAATGACTGCATGGGTAGCCTGGTGTGTCATGCCATAGAAATGTGGCGTTTCCGCCATTAATACCACCAAACTTTAACCTTCAGCTAAAGATCTAAATGCCGAAGAATGCAAATTATAGGACAGCCAATAGATTTTGCATGGTCTAAATGCCTAATCAGAATGTTTTGAGCGAGTGAGTGTTGTACCAAATTGCTCTAGCAAAGCAGCCAGCGCTGCATCATATTGGTCCTGTGCCATCAAATCTGCTGGCCGACACTCTAATAAACAAAAGCAGAGTTGCATTTTCTGCCACAAAGCATAATTTATATTCAAACTAGGTCATAATACCAGAGGACAGAAATTCAAAGAAAACCGATCAGTTGTGCATGGTGTTCATCCTGAACAAATAGTTTTTTAGCCTGCCATCTTGAAAAACCACGGAAAATTGGCGTTTTCTGCCATGCTGTCTCATAAAACCACAATTGTTGCCCAAAGATGGTCAAAATGATGAAAAATACAAATTGTGATAGATCCCGTCCATTTTTCGTGGTATAAAACCCTATTTTGTTTGAAACCTCGCATTTTGAAAAAGGGGAAACATGATTTTTTTCACTATAAACTGTTACCATCGAATTTAAATTAGAGACCCATGATGGTCGAAAGTCTTGATTATGGCAGGGTGGAGATTGAAAACGTGTGAATAAGGGCAGGGGTGTCGTTCAAGGGGTACAAGAGGGCATTTATCTCCCCCCCCAATAATGTGAAGAAAAAATAATTGACTATCCGGATATGGATCCTTCTCGCTCCCCCACCAATAAAAAGACTGGAGATTTGCCCATGATTAAGGGTATGTTTGCTAGATTTAAATATAGTATGCTATAAAAGAGACTGGTGAACACATTGTGGTAACTAACTATAAGTAAAAAACAATTATTCGCAAAATTGTTAGCACTTCATAGTTTGTTAGGTTTGACTAGTTTTTTTCTACTGGGCTAAGAAGCTACCGAAAGACGGTAGAGGAACATTAAATGGTTAATTAAAAGCTACTGCCTCTTACAATATCGTCTTCATAACCTCTTGGCAAAGTTCCGTATGGCACTTTTGGTGCTATGTCTGGAGTAGAAAGGCTGAAAGCCATAAAAAGGCTTCTTTGGTCGAGCATTCTTAACCGGAGGCTTACAATCTTCCCTCTTGCATCCCTCTTATTATGTGAAAGCTAAAACACACGTGCTTCAGGAAAAAAAAACTTAATGAATAAAATGTCATTTATTATTTCCATGAAAAAACTAGAAATTATTATGGTCAATTTCTTGAAAATGGCGATAATAATATATCCCTCAGATTGTTACTTTTGTTCATTTTAAGTTTCAACTTTACTCTTTACGTCCAGTTATTTTTCTCCCTGTTTTTTTTTATTATTATTTTTTTTTTATTTTGAACTCTATCCCAGTTTATAGATTTCTCTTCTCATTAAAAAAAAAAAATCTTTTTCAGAAACCTCCCTATCTGTTAATGTCCCTGTTTTATTCCAATGTTTTATTTGTGTATGCTTTGTAGTGTTTTATAAAAGTCCAGTGTTTAGTTATTGTATTGTTTGTCCCACTACATGCCAAGCTTCTGGGGCCAAGTAACCTTTTTGTGTTTATAATTGTTTTTTTAGTATAAATAAATGATTGATTGATTGATTGATAAGAAAATTTACAATTAAGCCTCATAAGGCCAAATACTGTGTGCAATGACAATACGAAAGAAACGTAAAAAAACATGCAATAAATTCGTGCTATAATTACATAGTGAAAAAACAGTACATAATGCAAATATAAAAAGTAGTTACATCTTGTAAAACGTAGAGGTTATAGGCTACTACTTACCAATAGTGCAATGTTTTCCGTTCCATCCTCGAGCACAAACACAAGAGCCATTTTTGCACTGACCATGTAGGAAGCATCTGTGATCGCAAGTACGGACGTCACAAAAAGGACCTTCCCATCCACTTTGGCAAATACATTTTCCATCTTGACATTCTCCGTTTTGTCCACAATTTAATGTACACACCTCTAAAATAACATTTGAGATTAATTTTTCCACTTTCTGACACACTCTTGTCTTCCATTTATAAAAAACTGAATCAATAGATTTGTTACAGTACCAAGGACAGAGAAAATGTAGTTTGGTTGTTTGAGTTGGCTGAGTTGAAACCATTGAAACCATCATTTAGATATTTTTAAGATTGAACGAACTATAGCTTTAAAAAGGAGGAAAAATAGCGAATTCAATTTTTTAGCGATATGCAGTTACGCTGTTTCTGATACTAAGGTTTGCCAAATTGAAAAGAAAAAGTCTGGGTAAAAATTTAGTAAAAAAAATAAGCTAAAAAACGTCATCCAATAGTTTAAGTTGAAGGTGTATCTTTTCTTTGAAGGTGTAGCAGTCGCTGGGGATCAACAAATTGGTTATGTTTGCATTTCTACGGATGAGGCAGCGTTGACAAATTTAAGCAATCACTTTTATATTTTTTCATTAAAAAATGTGGCAAGACTGATGACAATTAATTGGCACCCAAGAACTATTGAAACAATTCGAAATAAATCTATCTCTCCTCCTCCCCCCTATCCTCTCTCTCTCTATTTTAAAAGTAAAGAAGTAAATCTTGAAAGCAATGGTTTATGGCCTGTAGGAAGAAATAAAAGATAACGAAAATTTCACCTGTAGTCTTCCTCCAATTCGATAAAGGAAGAGAATTTAAAGTATAAAAATTTTAAATAAGAAATGATATAAAATCATAATAAATTTAAAATATCAAACCAATATATAAGATAAAATTTTCATGTAAGATCAATGGGAAACAAGAATCCGTAAG
The DNA here is from genome assembly GCF_032884065.1 of Artemia franciscana. NCBI lineage: Eukaryota > Metazoa > Arthropoda > Branchiopoda > Anostraca > Artemiidae > Artemia > Artemia franciscana. Next base: position 12,667,742 of record NC_088882.1, read on the forward strand.
AACCACGGAAGCGGAAGATACAATCAATGAGTTACTCTTTTAAAACAATATAGAAGCAAATCCCTCTCTACTATCTTTTCTTATATTTTGAATTTGGAGGATATAATTCATATGACAATTATGTTTTCACTACCATTGCACCCAGGATGAGTTATCTTTAAAAAAGTAAAATAATTTTACTTATACTACCCACTGGCCTTCGAACTTTCATGACTGTTTTATTCCACTTTTAGCTCGTCAAAAATTAAAAAGCTCAACAAAAACATACCTAAAACGCTGAGGTGAAATCTACCAGCATTAATTAAGGCAAAAAACAAAGGAGACCCAGGGGAAATCAATTCATTCCCGCTCTGTTTTGCCTTTTAAACAAAGGACTAGAATTCTCATTTATTTTCTTATTAGTATTTTATACTAGATGCATACGGAATGAATAATTACTGTATCTGGCAGAAATTGAAATTCAAGTCAAACTGTGCCGACAAACTTCAATCAAATTTTTCTTTTCTCTTATTACGCGATCCACGAAATAGAAAATCAATAAGCAACAAATTAAATATTCTTTGAGATGCATTTGAGACAGAAGTTACGAACTGATAGGGATTCTGTTTTTGACATGATCAAGAATTTGGTTCTTCTTTTATAACCTTAAAGGGGACTTTTAACATGTACGACTAACAAAACACTTATATTAAATTTTGTACGTTATAATTTAACGTACAGAGTGTTCTGGCAACAACATAACGTGGAATAACTCCATGTCACCTCTGACGCATTAAAAGTCTAAGGCTGTTTTCTAAGGGTTAGGCCCCTAGTATTACTATTAGTTTTATATATATTGTGCCAGGAATCAGGGGAGGGGGAAGGATAAAGTTAAATACATCCTCAAACAGCTGTAACAGGAGCCGTTCTAAGAAATACTTTGAATATAATGCAAAAAAGCGAAAAAGTATATCGGAAAATTTGGTTATGAAAGAGTCATTCTGTTGAGCATACATAGTTTTGTATCTGCCCTTTGACAAAAAAAAATTGACCATATAAAAATTAAAATAAATATTATTTATCAATATATAAATAAATATATATAAATAAATAGCTATAAAAATTAGACCATGCAGCGCCTTTAAGAACTATTCTTATGAGACGAGTAATATACTTTGTTGAGGTAATATGCTCTGCTGACATTTAATCCATCCTAAATTATAGAATAAAGCTTCGACACACTAAAACAGCATTAGCAACAACAAAATATTCTAAAAAATAGAGAAGTCAAACTTATGGAAAGTAACATAAAATATTCGACAATTCTACCTATTTAATAACACATTTTCAAAAAAACCCGCTAATTTTGCTTTAAGTAATTCATTTATTAATTTAAATAGGAGAAAAATCTGTGTTGTTGCTACTTTTAATTTGTAACAACCGCGTGTATAATGACGGTACTTGGGATATTTTTCTGTCATTAGTTCAAATACTTGATTCTTGACTTGACGAAGCGAAGATGGAAACACTGTATTCACTGGTACATACTGTTCTAAATCTCATACGGCCTTTTGAAAAAGGCGTCTTTCTCCTTTGTTTTTTAGTGTGTAAAGTCTGTCAAGGGCTTCAGTCGAGGGTAAAGTTGCGCTAATTTTTTTTTTTTTTTAACTTTTCAAAAGCTTATTATTCTAACTAAACGGCCCTTGTGTTTCAGGAGTCACTTCTCAAGAATTGGGACAAAAAGTCAAACTTTAGCGCATAGAGCAAAGTCCAGAAGAGGGGACAATCCCCCCTCATATACGTAAAAATTTCTGTTCGTTTTAAGTTTTGATGTTGCTCCTTACTTTCAGTTGAAAAAACTTTTTTACATTTCTGATTGTTTTTAAATAATACCAGGAAACGCGGCTCCCATCCATAGAAAATTCCTACCCCTATGGAAAATCCCTTCAAGGAAAGTTCTTCCAATGTAAAATAAACCCCCTTCCCCAGCCAGGGAAATTGCCCTAGACAATTCGATTCTAGCTGAAAATTCTCCCTGGAAAATTTCTTGCGGCTGATTACGGGAAAAAAAATTCTTAGCGTGCTTTAATTTGAAAAAAAGTTTCATCTCGTTTTTTTCTTTAAGTATAAAGAGAATCCCCTCCTCCATATATTCTAGTAATTTAAGCCTTAAATGGCTACAATTGTAGAATTTTACCAGACACATAGATTTTGACAAAATAATATTGCCGAGTCTATATTTAGATTTTAAATTGTACCTTCTATCCCCTCCCCCCAAAACAAGCTCAGAGCTAAATAAAATTATTTCACGAACTTTTACTTCTTTTTCCGTATTTAAAGCTTCATTTTGAGCTTACCTCAGTCTATCATAGTTCCTTCCTCTCAATAAAGTTTTCTAGGCTTGTGAGACGCGATATTTTTCAGTTCAAGTAATGTCTTATATTTTATATAATTTTCCGCAAAAATTGATGTTTCTACTTTATATAAAGGGGAATTTGTAATCAGTGAATATTCTGATAGTTCTTTGACATATATAGTCTCAAAGAAGCTTCTGAATTGCGTTTGCACTTTGAAGTCAGGAAATTATAATTTCCTCGGTGTCAATTTTTGGAAGGATGATGCATTCAGTTTCTTTTTATTGCTTGAATTCATATTCTTGCTAGGAAAGCTTCAAAGGAAATGAAATTTAGCCATATATTTAGAAAGTGGCTGAATAATATTGGTGCAATAAATTTATACAATCTGAGTTTTTATCGGGGAAGGGTATTTAAGAAAATTATTAATCCTGAACCAATTCAAGTTCATATACGAAGAAGTTAGAGGTGTACCTTAAAGTTTCCTTTTCCTAAAAAGTTTATAAGAGGACAGGGGGTGGGGGAGGGATCAATTTTATGATAGGTCTGATTTTAACGATTTTAGCCGTTATCAGTATGTTTAGGTCCAGTATGGTTGAAGTAGTACAGGACATTGGTTCGCTATGCAGAGTTTATGGTTCGTTTTCAAAAACTCGTAAAAAAGGATATGATAATGAAGGAGTAGTAATCTCTTTAATTGATTTACAAAACGGAAGGGGATGCCTCTGATCAGCATTTAAATTTTAGATGAATTTTAAATCAATGAACCCTTTTTTTTAGTGTGTCTAGGTACGTTGAAGGTTATATAATAAAATCGACGACGAGTAGAATAGCTGAAAGTAAGGAGCGACATTAAAACCTAAAACGGTGTCCCCTCCTCAACGGCTCGTTTTTTACGCAAAAGTTTGACTCTTTTTCATAACTCTACTTTTAACGTAAGCGTAAAAAGGGTTCTACGCTAAAACTTTAGCATAAATAGCGAAGCGTTGAGGAAGGGAAGCTAAAGTTTTGTTTAGTACTTTCAATAGAGCTATTTATTCTAATTAAACTCTTTGTGATTTAAGGGTCATTCTTAAAGAATTGGAATTAATTTGAACTATAGCATAGAGAGCGAGGTATTGACGAGGGAACGAGCCACCTTCATATGCGTAATAATTTCTGTTCGTGTTAAGGTTTAATGTTGCTCCTTGATTTCAATTGAAAAAACTTTTTTTTTATTTAATCAGGGAAAAAATTGACTAAAGCAAATGTGGCTAAACTGGAAGCAGAGAATATTTTTCAATTTTCCATTAACTTGGCTCACATTTTACTTGATGATAAGGTTTCAAATGCAGTATATTTGCAAAAATATTAATGTGGACCGAAACTCTACATAACTCAATAGTAACCGAAAAAATGCAATTCCGATACCAATATCTGCGCAAATGTGGAATTTTGTATTTTTCGCCAAAAGAAAGATCACGGATGCGTGTTCATTTGTTTTTTTTTCATAAATTTTCTTACTTTTTTAAAAATTATTCTAATTAAACGGCCTTTTTGATTCAGGGGTTATTCTTAAAGAAATTGGACTACATTCGAACTTTAGCGTAAAGAGTGAGGTATTGTCGAGGGGGCGAAACCCCTCACATGCCGAACAATTTCTGCTCGTTTTAGTTTAAATATTGCTCTGTATTTCAGTTGAAAAAACTTGTTTTTTTTTATTTAATTTGTTAACCGAAGTATGACGTGGCGACTTTGAGTGAACGAAAAAAAGGTAATTGTAGCTTTGTATACAAACTAAAGTGAATGTTTAAACTTGAATAGAACTTAAAAACCTAACAATGATTCTGAATATACATAAGAAGTATAAATAGGAAGTATATTGTTTTTAAGAAAAAATTATGACGATATATTGAAGTCGAATATGACCATATATAATAAAAGCTATATTTAACATTTTTGAAAGACGAAATTTTCAAAAGTTTCGGGAAAAAATACAAAATATAAGATTTTTCAATAAAAACTTCACTTGACGGAATAAATGTAATTGCATTTTTCAAATCAGCAAAAAAAACTGTATTAAGGTCATGTACAGTACTATTTTTGCATCAAGCAGTTCGTGGTTAACGAACCTGGTTAACTGTAGTAAGGAGCGACCCGGCTCAATAGTAACCAAAACTCTAAAACATTGAATTTTGATATCAATAGCTACATCAAAAGAATTGCATTTTAATGCTAATTTTAAATATATAAGTTTCATCAAGTTTAGTCTTACCCATCAAAAGTTACGAGCCTGAGAAAATTTGCCTTATTTAAGAAAATAGGGGCAACACCCCCTAAAAGTCGTAGGATCTTAACGAAAATGACACCATCAGATTCAGCGTATCAGAGAACCCTACTGTAGAAGTTTCAAGCTCCTATCTACAAAAATGTGGAATTTAGTATTTTTTGCCAGAAGACAAATCACGGGTGCGTGTTCATTTGTTTGTTTGTTTTTTGTTGTTTTTTTCTTTTTCCCAGGGGACATCGTAGGGACCAAGTGGTCCTAGAATGTCGCAAGAGGGCTCATTCTAACGGAAATGAAAAGTTCTAGTGCCCTTTTTAAGTGACCGAAAAAATTGGAGGGCATCTAGGCCCCCTCCCACGCTCATTTTTTTCCCAATGTCAACGGATCAAAATTTTGAGGTAGCCATTTTGTTCAGCATAGTCGAAAACCATAATAACTATGTCTTTGGGGTTAACTTACTCCCCCACTATCCCTGGGGGAGGGGCTGCAAGTTATAAACTTTGACCAGTGTTTACATATAGTAATGGTTATTGGGAAGTGTACAGACGTTTTCAGGGGGATTTTATTTTGTTTGGGGGTGGGGCTGAGGAGAGGGGGCTATTTTGGAGGATCATTCCTTGGAGGAATCTGTCATGGGGGAAGAAAAATTCGATGAAAAGGGCGCAGGATTTTCTAGCATTACTATAAGAAAACAATGAAAAATAAACATGAAAACTTTTTTCAAATGAAAGGAAGGAGTAGCATTGAAACTTAAAACGAACAGATATTATTACGAATATGAGGGGCTCTAATAATACTTTAGCATAAAGAGCGAGGTATTTAGGAGGAGATAAATACCTCGCTCTTTATGCTAAAGTATTTTTAGTAATTTCAACTATTTATTCCACGGCCTTTCTGATTCAGGGGTCATTCTTAAAGAATTGGGACAAAACTTACGATTTAGTGTAAAGAGCGAGGTATTAACGAGGGTACAAACCCCCTCGTATACATAATAAAAATATAAGGATATGAAAGTTTGTTACGTAAGTTAATTCTTAAGTTACGTATATTTTTTACTAATAAAAACGTTCGTTAAAAATTAAAAGTTCTAGTTGCCTTTTTAAGTAACCGAAAAATTGGATGGCAGCTAGGCCTCCTTCTCCACCCCTTATTTCTCAATATCGTCTGATCAAAACTAAGAGAAAGCCATTTAGCCAAAAAAGAATTAATTTACAAATTTAATTTTAATAATTTATGTGCGGAGAGCCAAAACCAAACATGCATTAATTCAAAAACGTTCAGAAATTAAATAAAAAAAACTAATGTTTTTAGCTGAAAGTAAGGAGCGACATTAAAACTTAAAACGAACAGAAATTACTCCGTATATGAAATGGGTTGTCCCCTCCGCATTCCCTCGCTCTTTACGCTAAAGTTTGACTCTTTGCCACAATTCTACTTTTTAAAACAATTAAAAGTTTTAGCGTAAAGAGCGAGGGATTGCGGAGGGGACAACCCATTTCATATACGGAGTAATTTCTGTTCGTTTTAAGTTTTAATGTCGCTCCTTACTTTCAGCTAAAAAAATTAGTTTTTTTTTATTTAATCTAAAAAGAGACAGAAAGAAGCTCATATTGATTGCTTACACAGCAAGGATTCTTTGAAATAGAACTTTGGCAGCTCAGGGGTAGAGCGAAAGACAAAAAGTCCCGTACACCTACGATAAACAGTCTATAACCCCTTTAAACTATTATGAGTAATAAAGATAAGCAGATATTTTAAGTACAAGCATTCAGCACCCTTTAATCAAAAATGTTTTAGTAATTGCTTCCTGTCATTATCTATTTGGGACTATCAGTTTTCATTCTAAGAGTTATGCCATTTCTATCTTCGTGAAGATTGATATGTTCGCTGCGGAAACTTATCAAATATGTCATCATTATAAACTTTATGATTAATATAGTTTCAGTTTTGCACTTGAGAATGAGTATTTCAAAAATTTCGTCCGTGTGAAAACATCACCTGCCTGAATCTAGTTTAAATATTTAACCTAATTGCTTTTTTTGTGTGAAATTGACAGCGTGCTTGATAAACATGATTGGAACAGAGGTTGAATTTTTTCACAAAATCCAATTGACAGAGAAGTAACCCAAAAGGCACCAGCACTAATGATTATGTTCCAATATTTTTTTTTTCAGTTTTCAATTCTTATGACGAATAAGAAAGATTTTTCAGGAATTAGACAGCGACCATAAGCGGCGTTCTGACACTGGACTCTCTCTTAGAAAAAGTTTGAAATTTTCTAAAGTTTGAAATTTGAAATTTTCTCTCTTTGAAAAGTCATTGTTGAGCTTAAGACAAATTAGAGATCAAAGACTCAATGATATTTACCAATTAGATTCAAGATTAAAAAAGACACCCCAAAGTCTAAACGCTACCTTGCCCTGGGTTCTCACTGATGCGATTTCACGCAAAAACGGCCGTTGAACGAACAAATTTCCTTCAGTGTTTTCTGCAAGTTTATTCTTTACAACGTTTCAACGGCTGCGTGGAAGTATTCTCACTGGGCGGTTGAAAATCAGTTCCATTATTCTAAATTGAAAGCCTTTTGCAACCATAGATTTGAAGTAACTGCTAACTGAGAAAGTTATCATATTTATCAGAAGTTTTCCATTAATATTTGACAAAAAACATGAGGGTCATATCCGTTTAATCAAAGATTTAGTGCCTGGGGGAATGTTTTCAGGGAATGAACATACAAAATAAGAATTGAATTTTTAATTTAGTATAGATAGTATAGGCTTATAAAGGTTAGCCCTATGAATATTATTATTGGCTTCAAGAGCTTGATTTAGCCTATTCCTATGCATTTGCTGTTTAAATATTTTTATGAGATAAAAATATCATACTTTTCTCTTTAAATATCTCATAATACTTTTGTACTTCAATATCTGCAATGAACCGTTTCCGAATGAACATTTTTGCAATTTCCCTCTACCCGCTACCCATGAGCCGTTTTACGCTAAAAATGGGAACCAAGGGTTGAAGTGATTACGGCTCCTAGGAGATAGTTCACTTGTTAAATAGTTACTAGATGGAGCTATTTAGTAATGTTTTTACCCAAAAGCCTTCTTTATAAGGTAATGAGTGCAAGTCTTGCTACAAGTACAACTAATGTATCTTGTCGCTTGGCTTTGGAAGGAAGTAGGGACGGTAGTGTAATTTTGCTCCAAACGAGAGTAGAGCGTATAAAGTAATACAACATTTACAGATACCTAAAAACTTGATTATTGTTTTTAGAACATTTTGACCTAAAGTCTACAAAAACTAAGAATTGCAAAGAGCAAGCCATGGGAATTTGGTAGATTTCTAATTTATATATACGCAATATTGCGACTAATTTTAGTTGTCCCAAATCATTTGTTCTTAAAGAACCACTTGCCGGCAACCCTAAAAAAAGAAGCTACCTTAACTGACGATATTCTTTGATGACCTATGATAAAAAGTCACCCAGAAAGAAGATAGTGTATGAAATGACAGCAAGCCATTAACAGCTGCATTATTTTGCTAGTAGAATATCAGGATAGCAGCCACGGACAAAAGCGTCTGCATAATATTGACGTGTCATTAAAGACAATTCTTAAGGTCTTAGTATATTTAGGCTATCAAAAACATCTTTAGGGGGTTTTATTTTAACCTTAGTCTTTCGGTCACTAATCATCGGACGGTGGCGGACAAGCACAATATTTTTTTTCAAAGCATCAAAAAGATGAATAACACGAAGGTTATGTTGCATTATGGGGAGAGGGAATAAAAAAATCACGAAGAGTAAAGTAGGTATGAGCCCACGCAGTGGCAATGAAATACATTTAAGTTTTGTTGTCTGTTAAGATTGCTAGCTATAAGGAAAATATTTACTTCTAAAATCCTAATGTAGAAGTTTTGGGAGAGTCTGGATGAAACCCGACTCCTCTGACTATGCAACTGCCTGGATTTCAAGCAATCACAGTTCTAGAGTTTTATGTGGAGGGTGTCCAATCAATATTTGGATGGAATCACTCTAAGCTTTATCCAAGTGACTTTAATCATTTGGAATAAATTCACTGGTTGTAACTGTAAAGGTGTATCTTCATCCTAAAACGTAAGAAAAGGAAGTCAGTACTCACTATCAGAACAAAAAGCTCTAGAATCTTTACCCCGATCACCATTTTAAATAATAAGACAAAAAATTAAGCCACATGAATTACTTACAATTTTTTTTTTAAAGTTGTTCTTATTTACATCCTTGAAAAAAAAAACTATTTCTCAAAGCACTTTAAACTTATTACATATCTTGTATAAATTTTCCTTGATCTCTTTACGCATAGGGGTTGGCAATATGAAGTCAGGAGTTCGATCCCAACAGTCGCAAGGCTGGTCCACAGCCTTGCTACCTATCCCTGTAAAAAAAAAAAAACTATCTTATCATCGACAATTGTCATCGTCATCACAATGACAAATCAGACAATGACAAAAAGACGACAATGAAATCAATGACAATGACGTCATCAAGTCATGACAAATGTGTCATCGACAATTGTCGACATCCAACGCCCTGTGTACAGTCAATGGCTCCAAAGATCCACAACTTGTATTGGTTACTCTACTACATCCTAATTAGTGATTTTGACGAACCCACTTTTTTTTAGCGCCGAAGGAACAATTCAAATATTTCATTAGCTAAGACAACATATACTAAGGTTCTCAAAGTCACTTTGTGTTTTGTTTTTTCAGCCTCGAAATGATCAAATGTCATTGCTAAGCCTAGAAGCTTTACGGCTTGTCTCAGAAATTCACAAAGATTGTTAGGCTGACAAAATAAGTTCTAGCAGCTGGTTCTGTCATTCTTAATGGATTCCTGTCAGTCAAATATAATATGGGAAATTAGCTGACACATGAACTATTACATTTTGCACTTCGTGTGAGTAAAATCAAGCTTGCTCTTGGAAAGCATGCTCCGTGTAAAAAATATTCATAAAAAAAGTAGCGTTTTCCCGAGGGTCTGTCGCAAGACCACTCATATAAATTTATCCACAATTTTTGAAAAAATGAAAGAACTTTTCGAAAAATGACCCTTTTTAACGTATCGCATTCCCTTTCGATCCCCATTTTGAACCCTTTCTCTAAGATTTGAGATATACCATGTGCTGTAATATCAGTACTGTATCAATATCTAATTACTTTAAGTACCAAACACCAAAAACCAACAAGTACACTAAAAAGGTACACCAAGTGCATGCACTTGAATATAAGTGCTGCACAGTAAAAAAAAAAATACGAATGAATAGATAAAATCATATCCACAAAATAAAAAATAGAGATGTTATCCAAGCGTCTGTTATACAGCCCCTAAGATAAATTTGGCAAAAGATTTTGATATTGGAAGAATAAAAAACACATTTCCTTTTTGATACATTATATGTAGTCCTCTCCACTTCCATGCTACCAGTGGTCTCAATTAGGGGTGAGTGGGAGGGGCATGTATGCCCCTAGACTTTTTCTGCATCCCCCTGCCAAGATTTCTCAAATTCTTTTTATTAGGTATTTTCACTAAAAAATGTCTTTTTCGGGTATTTTCAATAATGAGGTTAAAAAAAATAACAAATTTGCCCCTTTCCGACCTAGATTTAAAACATGAACCCCCCTGCTAAATTTTTGTGGATTGAGGCCACTGCATCCTACAACCTGGGCGTGCGTAGGCTTATGACGATAAAAAAACACGGACCAGGATTAGGCTCGGGTCTTTTGGCTAAAAATGAATATAAAAGAAAGCTAGTCCGACTCCGTTAAAAACATGACCAACAGAACAAAAATATATTTCTTGTGGGATTTTAAGATTCAAACTTATTAAAAGCAAAATGATGCAAAGCAAGGAATTATATATTCTCCTTTTCTAACATTGGAATGGAAAGGGTTGCTTAAAAGACATTTTAGTAATAGTTTCAAAATAATCAAACTCACAAAAATAGGTTTGATGGCTATTGAACTGAGAAAGTTATGTAAGGCAAGAGTTAAAGTTAAGCCAAGGCAGACACGAGGGGACACAGCTCGGTCTAATTATTTATTAAATAAAAAAAAAAACTTTTTTCAACTGAAAGTAAGGAGCAACATTAAAAATTAAATCCAACAAAAATTATTACGGGTATGACGGGGATTACCCCCTTCTCAACACCTCGCTCTTTACGCTTAAGTTTTTTAGTACTTTAAAAAAAAGCTTCCTATTTTTCAAATCAAACGACCCTTGTGTTTCAGCAATCGCTCTTAAAGAATTGGGACAAAATTTAAACTTTAGCGAACACCCTCATATATGTAATAATTTCTGTCCGTTTTAAGTTTTAATGTTGCACCTTACTTTCAGATCAAAAAACTTTCTTTTGGTTTAATGTCTCGGTTTTTTTTTGTAAAAAATGCTGGAAAATCCAGTGCCTCTTTCACGGAGATTGTCTTCCTCCATGATAAATTCCTCCATGAAGAGATCCTCTCACATATCCCTCACACCCTTCGCCACCAGAAAAATTTCCCCTGAAAACATTTGTATACTTCCGAATAACCAATAGTATATGCAGACAATGGCCAAAGTTCATGACTTGGAGCCCTTCCCCCGGGGACTGTGGGGATTAAGTCGTCCTCAAAGATATAGTTACTTGATTTTTCGACTATGCTGAACAAAATGGCCATCTCAAAATTTTGATCTGGTGACTTTGGGAAAAATGAGCGTGGGAGGGGGCCTAGTCTCCCTCCAATTTTGTGTTCAGTTAAAAACGGCACTAGAACTTTTAATTTTCGTTACAATGAACCCTCTTGCGACATTATAGGACCACTGGATCTATACAATCTAGTGTTGTCTTGGAAAAAAGCAACAATAACAAAAAAATTAACACGCATCTGTGATCTTTTTTCTGGCAAAAAAAATAGAACATTCCGCATTTTTGTAGATAGGAGCTTGAAACCTCTGCATTAGGCCTATGGTTCTCTGATACGCTGAATTTGATGGTGCGATCTTAATTAAGATTCTATGTCTTTTGGGGAGTATTTCCTCGTTTTTTGGAAATAAGGCGAATTTTCTCAGACTCGTAACTTAAGATGGGTAAGACTAAACTTGATGAAACTTATATATTTGAAATCAGCATGAAAATCCAATTCTTTTGATGCATCTATTGGTATCAAAATTCCTTTTTTAGAGTTTTGGTTTCTATTGAGCCAGATCGCTCCTTATTACAGTTCTTTACCACGAACTGTTTGATGATTTGAAACCGATTTACGCCTAGTTAAATGTTTCAAAATGTTTTTTTCATATTACTAAAGTATTTTTCACATTTCTTTTTGTTAAAAATAGAGTCACCTGTTACTCTGGATAATAAAAGGAATAGATGCCAGGTTCTGCAATATCTCGTAGCCTAATTTTGCCGTAAACCTGAAATGTCACTAAAATTTAATAATGGAAGAAAGAAATAAAAAAACGAAATTAGCTAATTTCTGCTATTTATTTTTTTTCTATCTCTATGATTCCAAATCACGACTGAACGAGCAAGTTCTTAAAAATTTTCAAAAATTCGAGAATGAAAAATGACTCTTAGAAATGAAGTTCGTTGCCCAGAAGCTTTTTATAAAAAAAGTGAAAAAAAAAGAAAAAATATATATTGTTAATTTTTATTGAAAAAACATTACCGTTTCTGCATGTTTCACCACTCCATCCTGGTTTGCACAGACACACTCTAAGTGTTTCATTCCAATGTCCATTGTTACCACAATCTAGATTGCAGGATTTTTCAGGACAGCCCAATAGATCACAATCCCCTAAAACGAGAACAAAACGAAATAAAGACTATTCTAAACATCAAAAACAATAAAATTTTGTCTTATAGTTTTCACTGAACTGAGCAAACTGCATATTTTCTTATATTGAACTTACTTTAAAAAAAAAAGAAAAAAACTGATAAATTCCGATGTTTCGTGAATTTGTCGTTTTTATTTTCGACTGTATCTATAAAACAACAGCGAAAAAAAAAGAAAGAAAAAGAATTCCGCTTCTACAAATTTCTTCTACCTAGAAATTACCTGACAGGGATTTTACAATAGGTTTGAGTTTTTTTGTTTTTTTTTTATTCCTAGTGATAATACTAAGTAAAAATAAGAATAATACTTATTTGTCAAAAGAATTTATTCAAAAACTTATAATTGTGTGCTCAATGAAAAATATAAATTTAATATTATAAAATTGAATTATTAGGAAAATTTGACCATGCGTTTAAAAAATGAAATAACCTGTTTTCAAAATTAATCTTTCAGAACACAAAGACTTGCTACAAAACACAAGAACTCTAACATCACCCCTAACACTTCTTATAGAATACAAAAGTTCATACATAATCTAAATAATTCTTACAAAATAGAAAAATTCTTATGATATACAAAAATACTTTACACAATTCTAAAATAGCTCTAAAAGAATAAAAATAGTTCTTCCAGAACACAAAATTCCTGCTAAAAACACAAAAATTCTAGCAACATCAAATATACATCTTATAGAATACAAAAATTTCAACATACCGCAAAATAATACAAAACAGAAATTATTCTTACACTTTTATAATGAGAAGCATTTGGGATGTTGCTAGAATTTTTGTATTTTATAGCAAGTACTTTATGTTCTGGACCAACTATTTTTCAATCTGTTAGAACTATTTTAGAATTGTGCAAAGTATTTTTGTATTTCACAAGAATGTTTTCTGTTTTGTAGGAATTATTTTGGATTATGTTTGAACTTTTTGTATTCTATAGGAAGTATTTGGGATGTTCTTAAAATTTTTGTGTTTTGTAGCAAGTATTTTATTTTCTGCACAAACTACTTTTAATTTTGTTAGAACTATTTTAGAATTATGCAAATTATTTTCGTATTTTTTAAGAATTATTTCTGTTTTGTAGGAATTCTTTTGGATTATGTTTGAACTTTTTTTTTATTCCATAAGAAGTATTTGGAGTGTTGTTATAATTTGTGTGTTTTATTGTAGAAGTGATGTGTGTCCTGGATCAACTATTTTCCATTGTGTTAGAACTATTTTAGATTTGTGTTAAATATTTTTGTACTTCGTAAGAATCATTTTCTGTTTCGTAGGAATTGTTTGGATTATGTTTGATGTTTTTTGTATTCTGTAAGAAATATTTGGATGTTGTTAGAATTTTTGTATTTTGTAGCAAGCATTTTGTGCTCTGTACCAACTATTTTTAATTCTGTTCGAAATACTTTAGAATTGTGCGAAGTTTTTTTTTTGTATTTCATCAGAATAATTTTTTGTTTTGTTGGAATTATTTGGATTATGTACGAATTTTTTGTATTCTATAAGAAATATTTAGGGTGTTGCTAGAATGTTGTGTTCTGTAGCAAGTATTTTGTGTTCTTTGTGTTTGTGTAGCAATTATTCTCTATGCATTGGTCTTGATTTCCTAGGATTGTTCTGTATTTTTGTAATTAAGATAGCCAGACCCTGAATTAAGGGCCTATAAATCTTTTTGGCTCTATGATTTGTTTAGAATGATGTGTATTTTAATGTATATATAAATATTTTTAGCAGTCGCTAGCCATTACGAGATAGTAAAACCCCTAAATTAACGGGCCTATAAATCTTTTTGTACCTACGATTCATTTAGAATGAAATGTATTTTATGGTAGAAATAAAGATTTTTAGCAGTCGTTAGCCAATATGAGATTGCCTGATTCCCTAAATTAAGGGACTAAAAGTATTTTTGTACGTACAATTTGTTTAGAAAGAAGTGCATTTAATTGTAGACATAAAGATTTTTAGCAGTCCTTAGCCATTGGGTATTTTTGCCGGAAAATATTTGAGAATGCCTTAGGAATGTCAAGGGGCAGGTTCAATCAAGAAATATTTAAAATCCAATTTCATTTTTAAACAATAAGGAAACATGAAATGAAAGACGAAACATATTGCGATAGATCAAATGTCTTGCTAAAGCTAAGGTGTTTAAACTTGAGAACCGTATCTAAATTACAAGGAAGTGTGGCTTTTAAAAATACGATCCAATAGAATTAAAACATGATTTTAAAAAATATCTGGAAAATATCTTAGGTATGATGAGTAGAGCCAGAGGGGCAGTCATATTGTGACACGGTTGTGTGAATCGACATGGTATATCACGGAGGGTTGGCTTAAGAAAACACTTGAATCAATGGATTTAATTCATGATTTTCAACAGGAACATAAATGGAAAATGTCTTAGAAATGATGAGGGGTGCCATGGGGGCCAGTCATAGTGTGAAACGGTGGTGTGAATTGACATGGTGTATCATGGAGGATTGGATTGCGATAAACATATAACATTGGATATAAATCATATTTTGATCATGGAAATATCTGGAAAATGTCGTAGGAATGATGTCGTAGGACTGGGCCCGCAAGGGGGCCATTTATAGTGTGACAAGGTAGTGTGAATTGACATGGTGTGTCACTGAGGGTTGGATTGGAAAAAAAATGCGGATCAATGGATTAAATGCATGATTTTTAACTAGATAATATCTGGGAAATCTCTTAGAAAAGATGAGGAGGGGCCAGAGGGCCAGTCAGAGTCTAGCACGGTGGTGTTAATTGCCTGAATGAATATGTTCTACTAGTTAAAGTAAAGGTGGGATGTGTGAAATGAATTTTTCAGTTGTGAAGGTGGCTGAAATCTAACAACCAGTCAAAGAAATGAGGGATTTTCATTAAGACCCTTCAGAAATAACTCTTAATAAGGTTCAAATTTATCTGTAATAGCGAATTCCCCCCTTATATATGGAATTAAGTTCTCGGGTCGGCTAGGCACATATTGTAACGTTGGCGTGAATTGTTGGGACTAACATTTTCTAGAGCTTAAAGTTAAGCTCAGAGGTGTTGAAAAAATTTTTCGAAAGAGGGGGGGGGTGAAATATTAGGCTTAGTTAAAGAAACGAGGTATTTTCATTAAAAGCCCTCAAAAATATTCTAATGAGGCTTAAATTTACATCTACTTAGGTTATGTGAAATTTGAAGCGAAAATAATTTTCAAATGTATGCTTGTCAACCCGGGGGAGATGTAGATAGGCTTAGTTAAAGAAACTATGCATTTTTATTAAAAACCCTCAAAACTATCTTAATGTGGCTTAAATTTACCTCTAGTGAGATTATGTAAAATTTGAAGAAAAAATATTATTCCAATGTGCACTTTTCAACCGAGGGTGCAGAGTCTTGGCCCAAAGAAACGCGGCATTTTCATTAAAAGCTCTTAGAAAGAGCTCTTAGTAGGGCTTAAATTGACCTCTAATATCACCCTCTCCTCTGGCATTGATTGCTAGGACCCCCATCACTTTTTTAATTCATGGTTCTTTATGCTTATATTTTATCCTATGTCAGGTTTTTCAAATATTCATTTTTCCGTTTTTGAGTTTTAACTACTTTTCTGCGTTTTAATAATGATTAGTAAATTTGTTTTTATTAATATAAATTGTATGCATAAAAGTTTGTATCCTTTAAATTTATTGATCCAGGATAAAACTTCAATATATTTCGCTAATGTAATTTAAGCACCTTGTAGCCTATAAACATTGGTATGCTTATTCAAGAATGCCCTTAATATGAGTTTAAAATTATGTGTATCAAAGAGCAACGGGAAAAACCTTTTGTCATGCATGAAGGTATAACATATTCTAGCCATAATGGTACTCTCGCTTTTATTTCATCTCTAATAGCACCTTCAAGACTCTACTACAAAGAAATGTGTTATGAACAAGCTGCAATAGTGTCTGATAATACTATCTAAAGCTTTGCTGAAGCCACATGAGAACACGCAATTAATTTAAACATTTTAGTATGCCCGAACAAGAGGTTCGCCTTGCGTGCAATAGGTTATCATGTAGAATGTATTATCCGAATCAAAATATTAGAAAAACTTCCATAGTCCAACTGGTTAGTGCTCCATTCCATTGAGGAGGAATCCTATCGAATTCTAAGGTAGACAAAAATACTTTATTTAATAAAGTTTCCCTGAGAAAAACGCATTGAAAGAAATTGAAATCTCTTAAAGTATTATGTAACATGCAGCGTGTACATTGTCATTACGTAACACACATGTGTGTGTCCTCCTCAGCTACAAGCGGGGATCCCCCACGGGGTCTGAAGAAACAATTCACGTGTGAATGCTTCATTCTTACCATGAGTACATATTCCCCTATTATGTAAGAACTAAAGAAATCATTAAGAAAAACGTCTTGAAGAAAAATTATCTTTGAAAACGTCTTGGGATGTCGTGAAGCGTCTTGAAGAACCGTCTTGAAGTAATATGTCTTAGAAAACTTCTTGGAATGTCTTGAAACGTCTTGAAGAGAAATGTCCTAGAACGTCTTGGGATGTCTTGAAGTGTCTTAAAAAAAACATCTTGAAGAAAAATGTTAAACAAAAAATTTCCTGCTTGACTAGTGGAGTCTAGCAGGTCTAATTACGTAACAGCCAAAGCCCTATTATGTAAAAACCAAAAGTAAACAAATCCTATTTCATAACAACCAAAGTAAACCCTCCCTATTTCGTAACAGACACCTGCCTCTCTTAGAAAACATTCTCTATGACGTAATTAACAACTGCTGGCTGTCATGTAATGACGGGATAGTTCTGTCATGGAATCCA
The DNA here is from genome assembly GCF_032884065.1 of Artemia franciscana. Lineage (NCBI taxonomy): Eukaryota > Metazoa > Arthropoda > Branchiopoda > Anostraca > Artemiidae > Artemia > Artemia franciscana. Next base: position 12,685,009 of record NC_088882.1, read on the forward strand.
GGGAAAGGGTTTCCTTTAAAAGCAGGGATAGGGATGTTTTGGAATCCAATGATGATGATGTTGTGGAAAGCAGAGAGGAATAACTACTCGTAACCATTTATTCTTTATGAAAAATACGTTTTATTTTTTACTTGTTTTTTCATCTTTTCATTATGCAAAGATGGAAAGATATATCACTTAAGTATAAAAATGTGTCCATCTTTATCCTGTTTCCATGTAGATTAACGTAATTTAATTAAAATAAAATATAATCAACATTATGTTTTACCAAAGGCTCTGATAACACACGGAAAGATTTTCTAATATAGGAGTAAGAAATTAGAATATATGATCAGATTTTTCTGTCGTTCACGACGTTTGTGAAATTTGGGTACTATCTGCTAATTTTTTTAATAGTTTAAGACAGCTATTAAATAAAATATTCTATGCTAAGTTCATGAAAGTGATCAGGTACATTTTAGCATTCATAACTTTCTTGAACTGACATTTTCAAGTCTTTTATTTTTGCAAGGATTTGCATTTTCAAGAATTTTAGAATCTTCTATTAATAACGGCAACTTCTCAAAATCATTAAGCAATGCTAATGGTTTCATTCTAGCGAATGCATTTCTGTTTGTACCTCATATTTTGGTTTTTTAGCTAATTGAAAGTCTAATCCGGCTCCACAATTTAATTTATGCACAAATTTGTAAGAAAAATCTTAAAAATAGGAGGTACGACGCCTATCCATTTATATTTTACATTAACCCATTGGATTGCTCTTAGTAAGAACAGTAATTTTCCAACATTATTAGATATGTAGAGCAGAAACTACAAAAATACTTCCCCCTTAGTATTTCTTAAGAAATATCCGAAGCTATTACGGGAAACTGATCATTTTTATTGGGATCTCATCATTGTCTTGAGGCTAATTGGCTTTATTTCTTTTTTTTTGTGCTTCTTAACAAGAAGAAGAAAAAAAATAACAATAGCACCAACTGACACTCTTGGTTTTTCCCGACTTCATTTTATATCTAATTCTTATTTTTAAATACTGTTCTTCTATGGACTTCCACCTTTACTACTGCTTTAAACTTTGTTGTCCTGATTTTTATCTTATTTTATAGAATCTAAAAAAAAAACGTAGAAAATTTACGTACGTTTTAAAACTAAACGTAAAAATTTGTATATGTTTGTCTTTTGTTTTTGTTTTGAACTCTTCTCACTAGTATATCTACCCTTCCCCCTCCCGTCTCATAAAAGCTTAGACTCGTAAATGTAGTCTACAAAATCCATCAATTAAACACTTACATTGGCGTCGTACCTGACATTTAGCAGCCACCCTCCCCTAAAAACATAAGCCCATCTATAATTTTCTGGAAAGCCAACGCGTTTTGGGTCTACTTCATTATCATCAACTACCATCAAGGGGCTTTAATCTCGTTTTGTTTTCACACAATGATCCCTCGTAACATCCTTTTTATTCAGAATGTTTTGTCAAGGATAAGAAAATATTGATTTTTAAAATTTTGCTTCTCTTAAGTGTCCATTATTTGTTTCACTGGAGCTTTTCCCGCCCACCCCTTTCAAACAATTACCTATAATCGTAAATTCAGTCTCAGAAATATAATGGTTTATCATTGACGTTGGGGCCTTGTCGGGCGTTGGGCGTTCCAACCCTTCTGCCCTTAAAAACACAGGTCTGCCAGAGCTCTTCTGGGCATCAATTTCTGTTGAGCGAGTTCCATTTTCATCATTCCTTAAGTGACTTTAATCTTGTTTTCTTTCACGTAATGATCCCCCAAAACATCCACATTATTTCTTTCAACACTGTGAATAAACTAAGCAATATGGCGGTCTAATATATAAATGTCTGTTCTAATACAGTGATATGTTTGTACAACGCCAGAAGATCAGGAAATTAGTCTAGGCATTACCATCAAAGGAATTCCAGATGCATGCCCCGCTGGGAAAAAGTATTCTGGAAAAAACCTTTGCGTCGTGACATGACAAAATTTGTAAATGAATCAAAGATTATGTCTTCTAATCGCATTTCCAAACCAATTCTTTGGGATATTTTTTTTTTTTTTAAAGAAGATTATTTTCTTACTCAGTGCTCCACATAAAGGAACAGAAGGGAACCATGGCTCTTAGCCGTCAAATAATAGGGTATACGCATTCCCAAGGAAGGATCATACTGGGGAAATTTCTCTCTCTTTAACAAGTAACGCTCAAAATGCCAAGTACCTTAATCTTCAGAAAAAAGTATCATATTTATTTACATTAAGAAAGGTTTCTTGAATCTTCCCCTTACTCTCATTGGGAAATTTTGCAGGATCTCTACCCCTTCCATCCAAAAAGGGTTTACCGGAGGAGTAAACAATACATAAGTGTCAAAACATCAGAAGGAGTAATTAATTTAAATATATATATATATATATATATATATATATATATATATATATATATATATATATATATATATATATATATATATATATATATATATATATATATATATATATATATATATATATATATATATATATATATATATAGATATATAGATATATATATAATATATATATATATATGTATATATATATAAATATATATATATATTTATATATATATATATATATATATATATATATATATATATATATATATATATATATATATATATGTACATATATATATATATATATATATATATATATATATATATATATATATATATATATATATATATATATATATGTATATATATATATATATATATATATATATATATATATATATATATATATATATATATATATATATATATATATATATATATATATATATATATATATATATATATATTAGCTGTTGGGGTATATATATACCAACACCTAGTTGGTGGGGGCGCTTCGCGCCCCCCCCCCCCAAGCCCCCCCGCGCGCGTAAGTCGTTACGCGCCATATTAGTTACGCGCCATTGTAGTTGTGTCCCTATGTCCCACCTGTGAATATAGATATATATATATATATATACTAGCTGTTGGGGTGGCGCTTCGCGCCACCCAACACCTAGTTGGTGGGGGCACTTCGCGCCCCCCCCCAAGCCCCCCCGCGCGCGTAAGTCGTTACGCGCCATATTAGTTACGCGCCATTGTAGTTGTGTCCCTATGTCCCACCTGTGAATATAGATAGATATATATATATATATATATATATATATATATATATATATATATATATATATATATATCTATATATATAAAAATAAGTTGTCTGTCTGTGGATGTGTGGATGGATGTGTGGATGGATGTGTCAGGTGACGTCACCTGAAAAAACTGGATTAGGTGACGTCAAAACTGAAAAAACTAAAAAAAGGCAAAAACTACAAAAAAAACTAAAAACTAATAAAAAAAATAAAAAAGCTAAAAAACTAAAAAAACTATAAAGGTAAAAACCAATAAAAAACTAAAAAAAAAAACTGAAAAAACTAAAAAAAGGCAAAAACTACAAAAAAAAACTAAAAACTAATAAAAAAAAGTAAAAAAGCTAAACAACTAAAAAAACTAAAAAAACTAAAAAAAAGGTAAAAAACTAAAAAAATTAAAAAATAAAAAAAAACTAAAAAAAAGGAAAAAACTGAAAAATAAGCTAAAATAAGGTAAAAACCAATAAAAAACTAAAAAAAAAAAGGAAAAAACTAATAAATGACGACACTCAAAGAGAAAGCGACCAGGACAAAAAACTAAAAAAAAAGGCAAAAACTACAAAAAAACTAAAAACTAATAAAAAAAATAAAAAAGCTAAAAAACTAAAAAAACTAAAAAAGGTAAAAAACTAAAAAAACTAAAAACTAAAAAAAAACTAAAAAAGGTAAAAGCTAAAAGAACTAAAAAAGAAAAAAATAAATGACGACACTCAAAGAGAAAGCGACCAGGACAAAAGGAATGTTCGATTAGCAATCAACAAAGCACCGGGACACAGGGAGTATAAATGACGACCAGGACACAAGTAAAAAAAAAAATTAACAAAACTAAAAAGAAGGTAAAAACTACAAAAAAACTAAAAAGAAAAAAAAAATAAAAACTAATAAAAAAACTAAAAAATCTAAAAATCTAAATAAACTAAAAAAGAAAAAAAAAAGGAAAAAAATAAAGGAGAAAAACAAAACTAAAAAACGAATGTATATACAGACCGGTACACCGGGATACAAATGACGACCGGGACACAGGGAATATAAATAACGACCGGGACACAGGGACACAACTACAACGGGGACACCGGGGGAAACAGGGGGATATAAATGACGACCGGGACAAAAAAACTAAAAAGAAATAAAAACTAAAAACTAATAAAAAAACTAAAAAATCTAAAAATCTAAATAAGCTAAAAAAGAAAAAAAAAGGAAAAAAATAAAGGAGAAAAACAAAACTAAAAAACGAATGTATATACAGACCGGGACACCGGGATACAAATGATGACCGGGACCCGGGACACAGGGAATATAAATGACGACCGGGACACAGGGACACAACTACAACGGGGACACCGGGGAAACAGGGGATAACCTGACAATCTATTTATATGCAAAGACAATGGGACAGCAAAGAATGTTGTATATTCGCAAGTTTTACGTAGTTAAAACCATATATATATATATATATCTATATTCACAGGTGGGACATAGGGACACAACTACAATGGCGCGTAACTATTATGGCGCGTAACGACTTACGCGCGCGGGGGGGCTTGGGGGGGGCGCGAAGCGCCCCCACCAACTAGGTGTTGGGGTGGCGCGAAGCGCCACCCCAACAGCTAGTATATATATATATATATATATATATATATATATATATATATATATATATATATATATATATATGTGTGTGTGTTTTTAACTACGTAAAACTTGCGAATATACAACATTCTTTGCTGTCCCATTGTCTGTGCATATAAATAGATTGTCAGGTTTACCGACTCTTGAACATGCAACATATAATGGTCAATGGGAAAACAATCCGTATTCAGCTCTATACCTCATGATTCTAATGATTGCCCTTGAGCTTTGTTGATGGTAATTGCTAATTGACCATTCCCTCAGTCGCCATCGTCATTTATATA